>NC_092415.1:113314911-113335998 GCF_040894005.1 Engystomops pustulosus | reverse complement strand
ATATGGGGATTTTCAACATCATCTATTACCATGTGCAAATCACACATTGTAATTTATTACATAAAACAAAACAGCCTCAGGTCTTTGTATGATCCAAGGCTTTCATGGCAACAGATATCCGCCCCCCAATTTCTTCACAGGGGATGGCAAATCTAATATGGCTATGCCCACGCGCCGCCAGGATGTAAATGTCTTCAGCAGCTTTGTCGGAGGCATTTACAGGGTTAGAAGTGTCAGTCTGTTAAGTGTTTTAAGTGTCATCAAAATAATGGTGATTTTATTATATATGTTATGAAACTGTAGATTGGTTCTTAAATTTTGGACAGAAATTTATGCGAAAATATGCAGCATTTCTATTATTGATATTCCCTCCACACCAGATGTGTTAATACTAGGTGATACTCATAACATAACTGGATCCAATAATCAGAAAAACTGGATTGCTAGATATTTTTTGATATACAGGCAGTCCCCAGGTTACATACAAGATAGGGTCTGTAAGTTTGTTCTTAAGTTAAGTTTGTATGTAAGTCGGAACTATATATTTTATCATTGTAACCCCAGTCAGAACTTTTTTTTGTGACAATTGCATTTTAAAAATGTTGGGTTGTCATAAGAATCAATATTAACACTAAAGCTTCATTACAGACACATTTGATAACTGTTACAGCTGATCGTTGTAGTCTAGGACTAAATTACAATAAATTACCAATATCCAGAGGTCCGTTTGTAACTAGGGGTCGTATGTAAGTCGAGTGTTCTTAAGTTGGGGAAAGCCTGTATAGATAGAAAGCAACTAGTACCCTTTCCATAAATGATTCAGAGAATAACTTGAAGAATCAAAAACCTAGAAAAAATCAAATACTTGGAGATGAGAAAAGAAAAGAATGGCATAGGAGATGGTTATTAGATGATTAAGAATTAGATTTTTTCCCCCAGATTGTGGTGGTTGTTGGAGGGTGGGAATGGAATATTTTAAGTGCTTTGTATAGTGAATGTGATATTTTTGATATAATTATATGTAAAATAAAAATCTGAAATAAAAAAAATAAAAAAGGTAGAGAGAGCAAATTTTGCAGTGTTGTTTACTTTTATCTTTTATAAATATAGCCTTAAATGATCAATAGCATTTCAACAGACTCCACAGTACAAAATCCATAGTATAAGTTAACATTATATTCTTCTGAGTTTCTCTCAGAAATTTTTGCTAGATTCTGTCTTTTAATGTGTGCCAGTACCACTTCTACATTTAACATTAACCAGCATATAAATGTTAAATCTATTGCATATTGTATATAAATTTTTTGTTTTTTTCTAAATTAAAATTATATTTATAATCTATTTTCTACACCTAATCTCATTTTAACAATTTATAAGAAAATTGTATTAAAAGAAAAGATGGTGTTGGGACATATAGAGCAACCCACTAAAGGATAATACAAATAATCAGTGTGCCTTGGATGTTGTAAGAAAGATTGTCAGAAACTAATTTGAAAACAATGCTTAAACCACCACCAAGAAAATAAAAAACAGTATTATACCAATAAGGCAATAGCGCGGGTTTATTAAAAAAGCCCTCTCCATAGCCGGTAAGTCTTCGCTGCATACTGCCCGCTGATCGCCGCCGGCGGCTTCAAAAAGATGGCGGCGCATGGACTCCTCCATCTTGCCGAGGTTTATGCTCACTGTGACGTCATTGGGGAGCGGTGATCCATTGGAAGACCCGAGGCTGCTTCATGTTAACCTTTCATTACAATGTGCTATCAGCACATTGTAATGAATGGGGAGGAAAATCCCCATATACTGCCATACTGTATTATGGTGGTATATGGTAGGATCAATCAGACAACCTAGGGTTAAAGTACCCTAGGGAGTCCGAAAAATAGTAAAAATAAAAATAAGTTAAAAAAAAAATAATAATAATAATAATAAAAAAACATAAAAATTCAAATCACTCCCCTTTCCCTAGAACTGATATAAATAAACAGTAAAAATAATAAACACATTCGGTATTGACGCATACAAAAATTTTTCAAAATATAATAACCGTTTTTCACTGCATTAAACCCCTTAACGGAAAATAGCGCCAAAATTCAAAAATGGCACTTTTTTGCAATTTTAAAAAAATATTAAAAATTCTACTAAAAGTGATCAAAAGATCGCACAGTCCAATAAATGATAACATTGTAAACGTCATTAAAAGTCTCAAAAAACGACACCTTCCAAAGCTCTTTATACCAAAGTATAAAAAAGTTATTAGCGCCAGAAGATGGCAAATTCCCCCCAAAAATTTTTGTACAAGGGATTTTTATTTTTGTAAATGTATGAAAACATTATAAAACCTATAAAAATTTGTTATCCCCGTAATCGTACCGACCCAAAGAATAAAGCAGACTTGTCATTTGGGGCATACAGTGAAATTAGTAAAATCCAAGCCCACAAGCATACGGCGCGATTCCCCAATTCCCGGTATACAGCATGGAATATTAAATATAACCATTTTGAAGTGTACTTTGGTAAGCTGAAAATAAGCCATAACACAGCTCTGTACATGGAAAAGTAAAAAAAGGGCATTGGCAGGAAGGGGTTAATACAAAGTCTTATAAAGCTTGTACAATGTCATAAAACATATATACATGCCAAGTTGGATTAATCCATAAAATAGAAGGTATTCTTCTTGAGTGTTATTCAAACTAAATAGATGCAAGTAGGAGTAGTATTGCAAAAACTTGAGTGCAGGGCCCTAACACTTTTTTGATACCTAGATGGTACAGATACAATGTACTGATAGAATTTGTAGCTAAAAATATATATAAAATACAAAAATAAGGTATTTATGTATGAAATGTATATGGTCCTATTTGCTCAAACCCCAATATTAATCATGTTGGTCATGCACCCGTATCGAATATTGTTCGCAGTGTAAAAAATACAAAAAGCTGATCTCATGTATAGGATCCAAAGAAAATCCAGACATTGTCATAGGCAGGTCTAAGTAAAGCATTACTGTTACTTGTCCATTTGTACTGTAAGAACCATGCAGATGATGTTACTCAAGGTACCAATCTTCAATGCTCATGTTTCTTTCTCTCTGCATATGGAAAAATAGAATTCGCATGCATGCAATTGCCGCTTGTGCCTGCGCTTTGTGGATAGTTTAGTATTGAAGCTCCATATATTGATCGACTTATAAGACATACAAGTTAAATGTCAAAAGTACCGTGATATGGTAAGTACGGATTATGTTGATCCCCGGAATAAAGCTCACTTTCCCTCCTTGAAATCCCAGCATGCTTTCCTTCTTAAAAAATGGTGCAGGCCAAAAGATGAGTGAATGAATAAAAATACAAATTGATACTGTCTTTCAACAGTGAGCTTGCATCGAAAGGACTGCCAGATGTATTTGCCCTACCCCCTTTTTCAAAGGCTTCTCCCATATTCCTTTGTAAATTCTTTTTATATTAGTTCAGTCTAATATCTGGGATGGATCTCTGTAGTCAGTCCCTGCCCTTCTTTTGAAACGGTATGAATAGCACTAAAAACTAGAGTTTTAGGATTACAGTTGTATTTTTGTTTATAATGTAAAGTAAGAGCATGATTCGGAAATCCTGTTTTAATGTTCTTAATATGTTAATTTATTCTCTTATTGAGTGCTCTATGTGTGCGCATTATTTATAATTATAAGAAAATATATCAAAGTCCTACCTTGTATCTAGTAAAATTATGGTATTAAAATTATGTAGTTGGAAATTCTAATTTTTGCATAGGATTAAATTCTATCTGTTTATCTATCTCTATATAATTTTCTCTATCCAACTTCAGTTTAACACTTAAAAAATAAATCTTTATCTCAGTTCAGCCTAGTCACTAAAGAAAGATTAAGGTTTTAAAAATGATCTAGTGCTATAAAAAAATCCAATTTTTGTATATGATTAAGTTGGTAAAGTTTAACTTTTCTCTTCTTTTTCTTATTTTATATAGCTGTCAAAAATCTGATTGAAATTCTCCACTGTAACATTTCAGATTAGCAATGCAACATTCAGTTACACTAACCAAAGTGATGAATTGATACCGCTATCTTATAGGAACAGTAGACTCGCCTTGCAGTAACCTTTTAATTAACTGCAATAACAAATCAATGAGCAAAGACTACATATGGATTTTCAAATCGCTTGAGTTTTTAAAGAACGGGAAAAAAATATACACTAGATAGTGACAGGTTTCCAACTGTTCATAATGCAGAGATGATGAGCTACTGTATTAAAATTCCCCATACCTTATCATTTCTTCTCAAGAAAGCCATGACAGATGTATGACTGACAATGCAAAACAATAGAAGGCACTCAAACTGGATACAGATCTAATGATGTGTTCTGAAGTTTGAGAGCAATATTTAGGATCCCTGGAAAGGATCAAGGCATAGCACAAAAGGTGAAGCGGCATAGCATATTCCTTTATGTGACTTGTCTTGTTTATATTTATCGTGAAATAAGGGTAGAAAGGAAATATTCAATATGATAATACTTTCTTGAAACCGCCTTATACAATAGCTTCTTGTAGCCATTTTATAATTAAGCAGATACTATGTAGTTTACTTTACAGATTTCAGATATAACATTAAGCATGTTGGGAATCATCTACCTAACTAGACGTTTTCCTCAAGCATATGAATTATTTTGTCTATTAGCTCTGCTTGCTGTTGCCATAGTGATAGCATAATTTTGCAAAGGTCCAAAAATGACATTGGCATATATACTGACAGATAGGAATTAATTCACTAACAAGTAATTATGTAGCAAAATGTTGACTGCCTTGCAGAAGGTACACTATGACACATTTACTGTTTTCAGAGATGGCAGTAATATTAGCGTTGGTCATTAGTGGTAGACATCTCAGTACAGTGTTGGATACAGACTTATATGCAGACCTATTTAGTTACCTGTGTGACAGCCTTGTTCAGGACACCAGAAACAGCTGTCCTAGCCTGTATGAGCCAAAATAATTAGGCCTGTCATCTTCTCTCTCTGATTTCCCCTTCAACCTGCTCCACAAAATGCAAATATTTTGCTTTCATTGTCACATTCACCTTGACATGGATATTGCTTAGGCGTATAACTGGATGAGATGACTCAGAATTTGCATTGTTCATTCTAATAAATTTGCTTCTCCTCTACCGTGTGGCAGGACCCATCAGATAAAGTCTCCCAGAGTGTCATCAATCACCATTGCTGACAGACGGCTTTTGCCTTCATTTGTTACATACGAGAACATGCTTAATTATTTGTCCTGTAATTAGTTGGTAAAATGTCAGGAAATGTCAACTCTCTGTTCACTGAGGAAGGGCTCTGCTTGAAAGCCACAATGACTGAAGTGTCATTAATGCTGCCTAACAAGACGAGGATCAGCTGGGGAAAAAAAAGAAAGCTTCTAAAAAAGTAATCATGGCGAGTTAAGGAAAACTGCAAATCAGCACCAATAATAAGATGTGAATTATATTACCAAATGTATTTTTCATTAGCTTCTTCTCAATTGAAATGCAATGCAAAGCAGAAGCATACCCTGATTAACTTTTGACTACCCATACTGTTAAACAACTGTAGTTTTGTTAATAGATGCTATACAAAGGGCATAGATGTGAGACAATGGTATGATATAATGTTTCCTAATTTTATTTATAGTTTGGTGATGTATTTTTTAATCAGATAATGTTAAAAAATAATTTCTCTATTATTTTTGTCATAGTTTGAAAATAATAAACAGTCTTACGTTGCCACATTGTAGGTTTGATAACACTATGGAAATAAAACCAATTGGAAATCTATAGCTGTCAATTTTCATTATTAGACTGTCAATCTTCTTGGTATTACACTGTAGGAAAGAATGTCACTCTGTTAGAAGTCATATGAGGCAGTTAGTAAAATAGTAATAATGGATGCAGATTTGAGAATTCTTGTAATTCAAATTGCAAAGGTAGGAACTAAACCCTCCTCCACTATATCATTTAAGAGATGGATGGTCGGCTGTGTGACCAAATGAAATTGGCTGCACAGGGGTGATAATAGGAGTTTTAAGATACCTAGATATTGATTTGGAATACAATTCTGCTTCAATAGCAACAGGGGAAGGTTCCCTAAACTTGATGCAAGATTATTTAAGGATTTACTTCCAGTTTGTGGAAAATCCTATTAATCCTTTAATGACTGTCTTATTGACTTTTTACAGCAGGCATTAAGGGTACTTTGTCCGATGCAATGCCTGTACTTTCTCTGGCCCACACCAGGAAAAGATTCCGGTATTTATGATCATATTTGTGCCTTGGCTGGGCTGCGTTATCACAGTCCAGTCCCGGTACTAACATCTGGGATTAGAAAAGCTCATATTCTGGTTGTTTAACCCCATGAAACACAAAAAAACCTAGATATTTGGTATAACGACATCTGTAACAATCTGTACAATAAATATAATGCAGTATTGAACCCCCACATGGTAAAAAAAACACGAAAACTTCCTGTAATAAATTGTTTTTCATCAAATATCCTCACAAATAATGTTCTAAAACAATAAAAAAAATTAAGGTGCCCCAAAATGTTACCACTGAAAGAACAACTCTTTTTGTAAAAAAACTCTGTCAAAAGAAACATACATCATTATGCCTTTGAAAGGATTTCCATACTAAAACAGATGTGATTTTCTTCAATAATGTTTTTGCTCACTAAAATTGTGTAAAGAAAAACTATAATAATCACCATAAATATAGTAAATTAGAGAATAAAGATAACATATTATTTTTATGTTACAGTGAGCGGGCAACAAAAAAGTTCTTAAAATCCAAAACAAAGTTGATGATTTTTTATGTCTACTTTGACATAGTTAATAAAATCTCACAAATAAGCTACCAACCCTCAAATTGAAGTATCTTTACAGTGTATCATATCCCAAAATTAATAAGCCCTCATATTCGCGCATCAGAAAAAAAAATGTACAGACTGTACTGTACAAATCTGCTCTGAATGTCACTGATAATGCCTGGCCTTGTGCCCATACAGCACTTAACAGCACATATGGGGTACTGACATACTTGGTGTTGACAAACTTTGTAGAGCATTTCAGCAAAATTTAATTGTGAATGTGCAATTTTTGGCCTAAATGAATGTACTTTCCAAAAAAAAAATCACAGTTTCTAAATGTTGTTTTAACGCTTGCGAAATCCCTAAAGAGTTAAAAGATTTTGTAAAAGTTGTTCCTATAGTGGGGTAATTTATAGGGCTTTACCATTATTTTGTAAAAGAAAACAAATCTCAAAATCACCTGGATATGTTACAGCATTCCAAGGTTACCGTATGTACTAGTGTATATAAAATAAATAGCTGACTATTTACAACAGGGGCTGGCAGGCTATATACCACAGGGGGCTGGCTATATACCACAGGGGGCTAGCTGGCTATATACCACAAGAGGCTTGCTGGCTATACACTACAGGGGCTTGCTAGCTTTATACTACTAGGGCCAGCAGGCTATATACTCCTGGGAGGCTGCGAACAATGATTTCCCACCCTCAGCTTATACTCGAGTCAATAGGTTTTCCCAGTTTTTGGTAATATAAAATTAGGGGCCTCAGCTTATACTCGGGTTACACTATATATATATATATATATAACTAATTATTGTGACATGTTTCAGATTCTAAAAATATGGTCTGATCACAAAGGAGAAATCTGACTTCAGTGGCAAAGGGTTAAATGGATGCTCTAAAGCAGTGGTTCTCAACCTTTCTAATGCTGTGACCCCGCAATACAGTTCCTCATGCTGTGGTGACCCCAAACCATGCAACTCGCAGTAAAAACACAGTAAAATTGCGGCTCCGATGGCTTTAGGCGACCCCCAGTTTTGGTCGTTCGACCCCCACTGGGGTCCCGACCCACAGGTTGAGAACCACTGCTCTAAAGTATCAGTTGTATTTAAACCGTGCTGTGTTTGTTGCATTTATGCCTGGAGTAAGAAATGGATGTTCCAAATATGTAGGCTAAGCCAAACTGTTTGAATTCTTTGCATTCATGCAACTTTTAATGGATTTGAAATAAAACTACATTGATTTTATTTGGAGGTACCAAAGTATTATTCTGCATTATTGGATACCCCTCTCTTCTTTGGAGAGTTAAACCATTAGTTTTAGAGATGTAGTTATGCATGGCTTTTGCTTCAGGACAACTGTGAGCAGCCTGTGAGCAGTCATCTAAATGAAAGAGCTTTAACCCCTTCCCACCAAGGCCCTTTTTCTTTTTTGCATTTTTGCATTTTTGCGCTCGACCTTCAAAAGTCTATAACTTTTTTAGTTTTCCATAAAAAGAGCTGTGTGAGGGCTTGTTTTCTGGGTAACAAATTGAACTATATTGACGGTATTAAATATTCCATGCCATGTACTGGGATGCAGGAAAAAAATTCCAAATGCAGTGAGAATTATGAAAAACCACATTTGTGGCATATTCTTACGGCTTTCTTTGTGCGCCTCAAATGACTTGTCTATTTTATTCTTTGGGTCGGTGTGATCACGGTGACACTAAATTTGTATAGGTTTTATAATGTTTTCATACATTTATAAAAATCAAAACCTCCTGTACAAAAGAAATTCTCCATTTTGCCATCTTCTGGCATTAATAAATGTTTCACAGTTTGGTGTATGGTGTCTGGTGTTATCTCTTGTGACTTTTAATGACTTTTTCAATGCTATTTTTTGCATTGTACGACCATTTGTTCACCTTTTGTTGAGTTTTTTTTATATTTTTCAAAATGGCAAAAAAGTGGTATTTTTGACTTTTGGACGCTATTTTCCGTTTTTAGATTTTTTTAATATACATTTTACTTAAAACTTTTTTTAATTTATTTATTTTTGACTATTTTTCATACCCCCTAGGGTACTACTGTATGGCTGAATATGGGGATTTTCCTCATCATTCATTACAATGTGCAAATCGCATATTGTAATGGATAGGTTAAAACTCAAAGTGGACATGGCAACTGATATCTGCCCCCGATGACGTCAAAGATAGCGGCGTTTTCATCTATTACCACCAAGATTAGATAACATTAACTAGAATTACAATCAGCATAGGTTGAAAGGTACAGAGTACAGGGTATTATATCCGTGCTTTACATGCTGATACATTTGTTGCCATTTTGAAGAATGTAAAACAGCCTTAAAAATGGTAGCATTGAAAACGTCTTCAAAATTCACAAAAAATGTATCCACCCACAGCTCCGTACACCAAAGTATGAAAAAGTTATTAGTGCCAGAAGATGGCAAAATATTTTTTTTTTGCACAGGAGGCTCTAATTCTTGTAAATGTATGAAAAAAATGATAAAACCTACACAAATTTGGTATCCCCCTGATCATACCGACCAAAAGAATAAAGTAGACATATAATTTGGGGAGCACAGTGAAATCCCTAAAATCCAAACCCACAAGAAAATGGTGCAAATGCGTTTTTTTCACCAATTTTAATGCATTTGGATTTTTTTTCCCGCTTTCCCGCTTTCCAGCATGGAATATTTAATATGACCATTTTGAAGTGTAATTTGTTATGCAGAAAATAAGCCATAACACAGCTCTTTACATGAAAAAATAAAAAAGTTATACATTTTTGAAGGTGGGGAGTGAAAAATTAAAAACACAAAAATGAAAAAGGGCAGGGCGGGAAGAGATTAATGCAAAGTCGCATAAAGCTTGTACAATGTCATAAAATGTATATACATGCAAGGTTGGATTAATCCATATAATATTTTTTTCTTTACATGGAATAATAAAAAACGTTACAGATTTTTGAAGATGGGGAGTGAAAAAAGAAAGCGCAAAAATGAAAAACGGCCTCTGGGTATTTATACTTGGTATTGACCCATAACCTTTTCTATAAAACTAATACATTATTTATCCCAAACCATGAGTGAAGATCAAAAGGGATCTATTTAGACTAGAATTGAAACCCTCGTAGCTTAAACTTAAAAGACAAATTTCTTAAATATACTCAGGATGATAAAATAACATATTCCATGTTATTAACAAAAACTGTAGCTTTATATATATTTCACAAATACTATTCCAGCTTGTCTCTTTCAGCCCTAGTGTTTACAAATATGGTTGTCCATGGATCCAGCTGTAAATCTTCTGACTATGGTTGGATTCTTCTTATGAATAGCTTCTCTTTTCTGCTTGCTGCTCCTCCCATTACAAGACCAGCTCAGACACACTATAGACACAGGCACTTTCTGCTGGCAAGCAGGATTGTGTAGAGTTTACTCTACAAACTACAGAAAAGATAGAGTCTTTATCCTAGGGGAAGGGAAGTCATAGCAAAGATGACTGTGTGTGTTATAGGTGAGATAGCAGAGATGACTGTTTGTCTTATAGTTGAGATAGCAGAGCTGGAGTGTGTCATTGTGTCTAATATAGATCTTATGACTCTGATCTCTTATCTGTCTTTTACTATGTATCAGATAGTAGTAAAATGTTCAGAAGCTAAATAAAATTGTAGATATACTCTGTACCTTGATCATCTAAGCACATTGTCAGCACACAGTATTTCATAGAACAAATGACTTATTAAGTGTCTGCTTAGAGAGTCCACACCAACACTCTGGAATTTTACGATGACTATCAGTGAGTTATAGGAGCTGAAACAGCAATAATAAAATCTGCCTTGTGTCATTATAGAAGGTAATACCTTTAACCCCTTACCGACATGTAATGAAATACTACGTCACATGCCGGGTGAGGGTGCATGGAGAGGGTTCGCGGGCTGAGCCCTCTAAATAACCGGTAAGTCTTTGCTGCATATTGCAGCAAATGCTAACAGGTAACACCCAGCACTGATCACGGGTGTTTTTCCCGCCAATCTTCGCCGGTGTCTTCAAAGAGATGGACACATGGGAGCTGCCATCTTTCCGAGGTTCGTCGCTCCCCGTGACGTCATCAGGGAACGGCGAGACATCACCATGACAGCCTCGGGTTTTCGGAAGACCCGAGGTGCTTTGTGTTAAACCTTTCATTACAATGTGCTATCAGCCCATTGTAATTTATGAGGAGGAAAATCCCCACTGTAGTATGGCAGTATATGGTAGGATCGATCAGACAACCTACGGTTAAAGTACCCTAGGGAGTCTGAAAAATAGTTAAAATAAAAAAAAGTTAAAAAAAATTATAATAAAAAAAATAAAAATTCTAATCACCCCCCCTTTCCCTAAAACTGATATAAATATAAATAAACAGTAAAAATCATAAACACATTAGATATTGACATGTCTGAAAATGCACAATATATCAAAATATAATAAATTTTTTCACTGTGTTTAACCCCGTAACGGAAAATAGCGTCCAAAGTCGAAAGCGGCACTTTTTTGCTGTTTAAAAAAAAATGTAAAATTCTATTAAAAGTGATGAAAAGGTCATAGAGTCCTTATAATAAAAACATTGTAAATGTCATCAAAACTGTCAAAAAACGACACCTCCCAAAGCTCTATATACCAAAGTATAAAAAAGTTATTAGCGGCAGAAAATTGCAAAATCCAATTTTTTTTTTTTGTACAGGAAGTTTTAATTTTTTATTTATGAAAAAATTATAAAACCTATACAAATTTGGCATTGCCTTAATTGTACCGACCAAAAGAACAAAGTAGACATGTCATTTGGGGGCATACAGTGAAATGCGTAAAATCCAAGCCCACAAGAATACAGCACAAATGTGTTTTTTCACCAATTTCACTGCATTTTTTCCCGCTTCCCAGAACATGGCATGGAAAATTAAATACCACCATTTTGAAGTGTAATTTGTTACGCAGAAAATAAGCCATAACACAGCTCTGTAAATGGAAAAATAAAAAAACGCAAAAACGAAAAAAGGACATTGAGGGTATTTTGAGATTGTTTTCTCGTCACAAATTGTACTTCAGTAATAGAGAAATGTTGATGATATCTTTTATGTTAAATAATGAAAAAAATGTTCTACTTTTCAGGCAGATAGTCATAGCACCCAAGTAACTTTATAACTAACGTTCCGAAATGTCAGCTTTATATCGGCGTAGGGTTTTTATGCATCCTCTCTCTATTCTAGATAGTTAGGAGGTTCAAAATATTGGGTGCAATTTTTCAAATTTTTATGAAAATCACCAAAGCCCTCCTTTAGAGGCACCTGCTCAGTTTTAAGTGATTTTTAGAGGCCTAAATAGCGTAAAACCACACAATTATGCCATTTTAGAAACTACACCTTTCAATGTGTAAAAAATCTAACCCTTTAGATGTTTCATAGGGGTTAAAAAAAAATGGTGGTGTAATTTACAAGCTGTTATTTTTTTTAGACAATACATTAATTTTTGCACAAAATATTAAATGCTGTAAAACTCCACAAAGTTTGATACCCAATTTCTCCCGAGTATGACGATGCCCCATATGTGGTGGTGACTGCATGGCCGGGCATAGAACAGAAGCAGCACCATTCAGAGCATATCTGCATTGTCACATTTTACAGGCTACAAAATGTCTATTTTTTTTTGTAATTTGGACATATTTTTAGCCTATTTAGTTTATTTTTTAATATAGTTATTGGCTTATTTTTTTATTGTGGATAAGATCCACTTTTCAGGAACATCATTCATGAGGGGTTCAACTAGTAATCAGATTTTATTAACTCTTTCTTGGCTGTGGTTAAAAAAATCACTAATTGTTGTTTATGGTTTTTAGCATTTTCTTCCCGGAATTTCACCATACCATAAAAATAATGTTTTATCTTTATTCTATGGGTCATTTATAGCTTTTGTATGGTTAACTTGTTTTGCAGAATATAGAACTCTTTCAGAGCTTATTTTTTTTTTGTGGGACAAGCTATATTTTTTTGGTATCATGTTAGGGTTAATGTTACTTTTTGATCACTTTTTATGCACTATTTAAGAAGTGAGATGTGAAAATGTAAAAATTTCGTGAGTTTCTTTTTGCTATTCTTTATGGCGTTCACCATACGGGTTCAGAGACAATTTTATTGTACGTGTTTTTACGGACGTGGTGATACTCAATATGTTGTGTTTTTTTGGCTGATTTTCACTTAATGTTTTATTTGATTATTGCAAGGAATGGGACTTTAGGGGACTTTTATTCTTTTTTAATAATTTTTTTCATTGAACTTTTTTTTTTCTTTTTTTTTATTGTTACTGCATATTTTGTCACAGGGTGTGACATGAAGAAGTGATCATTTGAGTTATGTCATGGTGTGCGATGGGGTTAAAATAGACTTCTTGTATAAACCTGGATAATAGTGTAGCTAATAAGAAACTTCATTAATGTCTGTATTTGTTTAATTTAATCTGCCTCATCATGTGTCATATGTCTTGTTGTGAGAGCAGTTCTCTATTACTTTATTGTTATAGTCTGTGTTATATAGTCAATTCAGTACTCTACTGCCAAGAATCAAAGATAAAGTATTTTGAATTTAACCCTTTGGCCCTTAGATTACACAGTAGATAGTGATCATAGATCCTAAGTGGTATTACCCATGGATGAGGATGTTGAAGTTTGGCCATCATTGTAATCCAACTATGTACACTCACCGGCCACTTTATTAGGTACACCATGATAGTAACGGGTTGGATCCCCTTTTGCTTTCAGAACTGCCTCAATTCTTCGTGGCATAGATTCAACAAGGTGCTGGAAGCATTCCTCAGAGATTTTGGTCCATATTGACATGATGGCTTCACACAGTTGCCGCAGATTTGTCGGCTGCACATCCATGATGTGAATCTCCCGTTCCACCACATCCCAAAGATGCTCTAATTGGATTGAAATCTGGTGACTGTGGAGGCCATTTGAGTACAGTGAACTCATTGTCATGTTCAGGAAACCAGTCTGAGATGATTCCAGCTTTATGACATGGCGCATTATCCTGCTGAAAGTAGCCATCAGATGTTGGGTACATTGTGGTCATAAAGGGATGGACATGGTCAGCAACAATACTGAGGTAGGCTGTGGCGTTGCAATGATGCTCAATTGGTACCAAGGGGCCCAAAGAGTGCCAAGAAAATATTCCCCACACCATGACACCACCACCACCAGCCTGAACCGTTGATACAAGGCAGGATGGATCCATGCTTTCATGTTGTTGACACCAAATTCTGACCCTACCATCCGAATCAAGAAATCAAGAAACATCAGACCAGGCAACGTTTTTCCAATCTTCTACTGTCCAATTTCGATGAGCTTGTGCAAACTGTAGCCTCAGTTTCCTGTTCTTAGCTGAAAGGAGTGGCACCCGGTGTGGTCTTCTGCTCCTGTAGCCCATCTGCCTCAAAGTTCGACGTACTGTGCGTTCAGAGATGCTCTTCTGCCTACCTTGGTTGTAACGGGTGGCGATTTGAGTCACTGTTGCCTTTCTATCAGTTCGAACCAGTCTGCCCATTCTCCTCTGACCTCTGGCATCAACAAGGCATTTCTGCCCACAGAACTGCCGCTCACTGGATGTTTTTTCTTTTTCGGACCATTCTCTGTAAACCCTAGAGATGGTTTTGCGTGAAAATTCCAGTAGATCAGCAGTTTCTGAAATACTCAGACCAGCCCTTCTGGCACCAACAACCATGCCACATTCAAAGGCACTCAAATCACCTTTCTTCCCCATTACTGATGCTCGGTTTGAACTGCAGGAGATTGTCTTGACCATGTCTACATGCCTAAATGCACTGAGTTGCTGCCATGTGATTGGCTGATTAGAAATTAAGTGTTAACGAGCAGTTGGACAGGTGTACCTAATAAAGTGGCCGGTGAGTGTATAAGACAATACAAAACACATTTTTCCTATGTAATATTAAGATATTTAAATGTCAAATTACAAAAAATACTTTTAATAAGGGCTTCACATACATCAAACACATGAAAACAAATGAAAGTACACTTTTTTTGTGCTCATGTTCAGCCTCAGCGCCAGCCGACACTGATAATCTCTGTTCGCAAAAATGCCACAGCCTGAAACAGATGTCGGTAGTGATAGGTGGTGCCATGGAGAATGGGAGTGCAGAGAGAGACTACAAGAGGTGTATTACTTTTACTCCCTCTCCTGCAAGCTATATAATTGGTTTTTCATTCCCTTTAAAGAATACAAAAATGTCATCAAAATTGTAAGATGGACAAAATGCTTCTCCCAAACCAATCCTGACGGTATTCTCAAATTTGTATTTTTAGATACCTACATCTAGTAATGTCAAGGATGGTGATGTGTGTGTCCAAACCCTCAAATCGGTCCATACTGAATTTGTGGAGTTTGTAGTCATAGGCCCAGAACCAAAATTTATTATTCGGCAGTAAAACTATGGGAGACACTGTTTTATTGAAAACTGAGCAGCTAATCAGCAACATTTAGCCCCCTGATGAACACAGCCTTACCCTCTATAGGTATGGTTGCAATTGGCCAGGCAAGACGTGTGACCCTGCTGTATAACAAGCAGGTTCACATATCCATGTCATGGTGATGGGGAACACCGATCCGTCACCATGGCAGCCTCAGGTCTTCCGAAGACCCGAGGCTACCTCGGCTCAACCCCTTCATTATAATGTGCGATCAGCACATTGTAATGAATGAGGGAAATCCCCATATACTGCCATACTGTAGTTGTTGTGCTCACCATTTTGCAAATAAAGGGGGTTAAAAAAAAATAATTCCGGATTCGTGACAAATCGAAGTTTTCCTGAAATTCTAAACAAATTTAGAATCGTTAGAATCGATTCGCCCATCTATAGTAACCAACACTATAACCAGTTATTTAGTGCTTGGACTGCCAAGTCCCATGCAAATCTACACCTGATTCATCTTAATGAATGTAAGAATGTCCACATTGCTTGTGTAAAGGTGGATCCACTTGTCGTTGATGAAACCCCGGTAGTACTGAACACACATATGAGTAAGACACTTGCAACAGCGTAGGCCAGCACCTCTAATTTATAGAGGGCAAGCTCTGGCCATCTGTCCACTTCAACAAAGAAAAAGGAGGATTCAGCTCACCACTTTTTCTGCTCGTCTTGTGATTCCTGCCGATGCACGGACGTTCTGTGCGGGGACCAGAGTGAATAGAACCAAGAGAAGAAAGGTAATCCGGCGTCCAGGCAGAGAAGAAATTTTTTCTTGTAGTAAATTTTTTAAAAATTTCCACTTTATTTAAAGATAATTCGTTAAAAACAATAGAGACGTCTCATAACAAAAAGAAATCTGACGCGTTTCGGACTGTGTATAGTCCTTAGTCGTAGCCTTTTCATATGCTGTTGACACAATGTATTTAAGGAACTAAAGGCACTAAAATCACGAGAAGCATATTGGATACTAGCATTAAAAACACGATCTCCTCTAGGTCTCAATCACAGAAATGATCTATTATATATCTATTAAAATGTAAACTTACCTAATGAGAATGTTCCGTTTTAAATTAGCGAATCACATGACCCTGTGTGAACCTGTTTCCGGTTTGCTGGCAATGCTTAAATACATTGTGTCAATGCTTAAATACATTGTAGTAAATTTTTTAAAAATTTCCACTTTATTTAAAGATAATTCGTTAAAAACAATAGAGACGTCTCATAACAAAAAGAAATCTGACGCGTTTCGGACTGTGTATAGTCCTTAGTCGTAGCCTTTTCATATGCTGTTGACACAATGTATTTAAGGAACTAAAGGCACTAAAATCACGAGAAGCATATTGGATACTAGCATTAAAAACACGATCTCCTCTAGGTCTCAATCACAGAAATGATCTATTATATATCTATTAAAATGTAAACTTACCTAATGAGAATGTTCCGTTTTAAATTAGCGAATCACATGACCCTGTGTGAACCTGTTTCCGGTTTGCTGGCAATGCTTAAATACATTGTGTCAACAGCATATGAAAAGGCTACGACTAAGGACTATACACAGTCCGAAACGCGTCAGATTTCTTTTTGTTATGAGACGTCTCTATTGTTTTTAACGAATTATCTTTAAATAAAGTGGAAATTTTTAAAAAATTTACTACAAGAAAAAATTTCTTCTCTGCCTGGACGCCGGATTACCTTTCTTCTCTTGGTTCTATTCACATCTGTCCACTTCACCAATGCAGATATTGAATGGGAAGGAGACCCGTACCAGGAGAAGTGTTATCAGATACTCATCCACCATCAAGTTTCTGTAACCCACTGGGCAGTTAAAGAGATGTAACATGCCTGGGGCCCATGCTTAATTGTCCACATATCAGTTGTGATGTGCACCTTGCGAATAAGTGAATTGCACATCTTATTTTCTTTACAACATGTTGGTGCTGGATGGGAATGGCCTTCCCACTAAAGTAATGACGTATTGTGAGACAGCCACTGCCATATTTTTAAAGCTGTTGAATGGTACCTTTATCAAAGGCCAACTATTTTGCAATTGTCCCAGCCAGGACCAGAGCGTATGGGTGAGATGGGTCAAACTTTTGCTTTCTCTCCATTTTTGGGAGGATAGTAAGCTGAATCCTTCCCTGGGATGGTGTGCAAAAGAATGGTGTTGTTGGTGGTGTCACATCCTCCACAAGTGTTTCCATGTTGGTAGTAGTATGCAGTAACAGTGTTTGCTTTGTCTTGGAATAATCTGGATATTCTCATTACAATAGAGAAAGCAAGTACAGAAAATTGGAGAAAGATTTTTGGAAGCATCTTTACAAAACAGCAAAGTGAACCACAACAATGGATGTATTTGCATGGCACATTTTTGAACAGTAATCTATTAATTCCTATCATAGTCAGTGATAATTGGTTATGATAATCCCTGTATGTAAATTAACCAAGTAATGTGATTTTGACAGATGACAGTTACTACCATGCTCACTGACATTAATCTGACAGGCTAAACATTTGTGTTGTCAGAGAGGCTCTATTGTAGTGATTGTTAAAAAAGAGTCTGGTTTCACTTGCCAGCATAGTAATCACTGGCTTTCAACGTCATACTGATTAATGTAATTGCAACACAACATTTTTACTATTGACCTGTTTGTAATCACAATAATAATTTGGTTGGAATGTGAATTTCTGCATCATAAAGGGTAAACCAGACATGCACAGGATATAATAAGGAGTGTAAAGACATTGTTGACTGTTGTGGTTTCCAACATGATATCTATTACATATACATTTTACAGAAAAGTACAGTACAGTACAATAGCAGCATCAAAGGTGGGTGGCTATTACACCACCCCACTTTGATGCTGCTATTGTACTCAGGGCCGATTCTAGCATATTTGCTGCCTGAGGCGAATCTTAATATGCTGCCCCCCCGCTCCCTGTTAAGTAAATGCTGAAAACGTTACTAACAATTAACAACCCTACAGGCAGCTCACTGACACGGTGTGACTGACTACAGGATCTGAGAGACATTAGTGGCATCTAGTACCTTATAGATGACAATCTCTTCCATCAGTAGAACTTTATTCCGGGTTCTCCAATCCATTACATATCACTGCTGAATTCACGGCCAGATATCTTCAGCTCCGTGCAGCATCTCCACCCGGCGTCCCTAAAAATACCACAGTCACTTACAGTATAAAGGTATAAAGTCTCCTGGATAACAACATTGTGCTCCTAAATAATATATACCCCTCACAACACAACTGACCGCACTCTCCCCACTTATAACACATCCCTTCATTATATATATATATATTAGTCTACTGGAATTATAGCATGCTAAGCACCAATCAATATACAACACCCCCAATTTATTAATACATACCCCCCCCCCCAACATTTGGTTTACATGATGCAAAGTAATCTGTATCCTATAACTAATAAATATATGGCACCCCCTAATGAAAAAAATAAATAAATAAATATATATATATATATATATATATATATATATATATATATATATATATAATAAATTTATTTTTATATATCCCTGCTCTCATATATTTAAAGGCCTCGTTAATCCCCAATTAAATTATATACAGCTCCCATATACAGAACCCCTACAGTTTAAATAAAATCTTGCCCCACATATACAGTCCCCTCCCAGCTTAGTAATATACTGTATCCCATATACAGCCCCTGCAGCTTAGTAATATACTGTACCCGATATACAGTCCCCCCCAGCTTAGTAATATACTGTATCCCATATACAGCCCCTGCAGCTTAGTAATATACTGTACCCGATATACAGTCCCCCCCAGCTTAGTAATATACCGTATCCCATATACATCCCCCCAGCTTAGTAATATGCTGTATCCCATATACATCCCCCCAGCTTAGTAATATACTTTATCCCATATAGCATCCCCCCCCAGTATAAAATAATTATGGCCCCATATAATATATACTGAATCCTTCCCCAGTATAAAATAATTATGGTCCCATATAATATATATAGCATCACCCCCCCAGTGTAAAATAATTATAGCCCCAAATAATATATATAGCATCCCCCCAGTATAAAATAATTATAGCCCCAAATAATATATATAGCATCACCCCCCAGTATAAAATAATTATAGCCCCAAATAATATATATAGCATCCCCCCAGTATAAAATAATTATAGCCCCAAATCCCCAAATAAAATATACAGAACCCCCCCTAGTATAAAACAATTATGGCCCCATATAATATATACAGCAACCCCCCCCCCTTGTATAAAATAATTATAGCCCCAAATAATATCTATAGCATCCCCCCCCAGTATTAAAACTATCATAGCCCCAAATAAAATATATATAGCATTCCCCCCAGTATAAAATAATTATGGCCCCATATAATATATACTGAATGCTTCCCCAGTATAAAATAATTATGGCCCCATATAATATATATAGCATCACCCCCCAGTATAAAATAATTATAGCCCCAAATAATATATATAGCATCCCCCCAGTATAAAATAATTATAGCCCCAAATAATATATATAGCATCCCCCAGTATAAAATAATTATAGCCCCAAATCCCCAAATAAAATATACAGAACCCCCCCTAGTATAAAATAAATTATGGCCCCATATAATATATACAGCACCCCCCCTTGTATAAAATAATTATAGCCCCAAATAAAATATATATAGTATTCCCCCCAGTATAAAATAATTACAGTATAGCCCCAAATAATATATATATATATATATATATATATATATATATATATATATAGCATCCCCCCAGTATAAAATAATTATCGCCCCAAATAATATATATATAAATATATATAGCATCCCCCCCTTGTATAAAATAATTATGGCCCCATATGATATATATAACATCCCCCCCAGTATAAAATAATTATGGCACCATATGATATATATATATATAGCTTCCCCCCCCCCCAGTATAAAATAATTATGGCCCCATATGATATATATAGCACCCCCCCCCCCAGTATAAAATAATTATGGCCCCAAATAATATATATAGCACCCCCCCCCTAGTATAAAATAATTATGGACCAAATAATATATATAGCATCCCCCCCTAGTATAAAATGATTACGCCCCCAAATAATATCTATAGCATTCCCCCCCTAGTATAAAATAATTATGGCCCCAAATAATATATATAGAACCCCCCCCCTAGTATAAAATAATTATAATTATAATTAGATATGATATCTATAGCATCCCCCCCCCAGTATTAAACGTTTTCTAGCCCCATATAGTACCCCCCTCCCAGTATAACATGAAACCTCCCCACATTTAAAGTACATTAAAAATAATAAAAAACATACTCACCTGCAGGCAGCTGCTCCCTCGGCGCGGCTCCGGTCTTCACGCGGCTCTCCTGTGAGCCGCGGCTCCGCACAGTGACACAGGCGCCGTGACGTCATGACGCCTGTGTCACTGCTTAGAACGGAGCGACGCAGCTGCCGCAGATGGCAGATGCGGCCCTGATTGTACTGGTCTATTGCCAGACTACTCGTAATGTATACTAGGGTTTTTCCTCTGTTTTCCTATTCCCTTTGACCTTGGTTTGGATTTTTTAAACCTTTGGTGTACTCTGTGGTGGTCTGGGTGTATTTAACCCACTCAGGAGGTGTTATGTTACTGCACCTACCATAGTGCAAATAACATGTAACACA
>NC_092415.1:112769911-112944911 GCF_040894005.1 Engystomops pustulosus | reverse complement strand
GATGGGCACTTTGTGGAGCAATAATAAAATCCTGGAAGCTATATAAAGAATTCTTAAATATCGTTGGCTTTATCGAAGAGACCCCCATCTGGTTCAATAGGAAATTAATAGAAGCAGACAAAATTCCGGATAGAACATTCTGGGGGAACTTGGGGATTAGACAGGTAGCACAGATTTGGGAGGACGATAGGGTAAAATCATTTAGTAGATTACAGGATACATATGGACTAAGAGATAAAGACTGGATTCGTTATTTGCAACTTTCACATGCTTTAAAAGAGGATGTACGCAGGTTAACGGTAAGATTTGAAACACATGCAGGGCTTGAGTTGATTATGAAGGGAGGGACCAGTAGGAAGTTGGTATCGAAAATATACAGACACGTGGTAGCTGGGGTAGCACAGATGGAAAAATGTAAGGCCAAAAATAAATGGGAAAGAGTGATAGGTAATATTGAAGGATCAGATTGGAAGAAAATTCACAAAAACACAAAAAAAGGGTCAATTAATGCTAATCACAGGATTATTCACTTTAAGATTGTGCATCAGATTTATTACACGCCACTAAGTTTGTCTAAAATGGGAGCAAAATCAAATTCCAGATGCTGGAAATGCAGGGCATTGGATGCTGATTTTTATCACTTGGTGTGGGGATGTCAGCCAATAGGGGAATTTTGGGAAGGAATTTTTGGGAATATTTCTGGTAGGATGGAAATTAATCTAACTAGGTCCTTTCCAACTGCCATATTTGGATTAATTGAGAATCCAGATATAGAAAGGAAATATGGCAGATTGATTCTTAGACTAATGAACTTGGCCTTCGATTGAAGCTTGGCATAGTTACACTCTCCGTATTAAAAACTTTGAGAAGAATATATCTAGGAAGAACGGAGCTCTGGGAAAATGGGAAAAGATATGGGCAAAATGGGAATGAAGAGGGGTTCACACTGCTATCCCTTTCCCCCCTTTTTTTTTTTTTTGTTTGTTTTCCAGCGGATTAACTAGGGAGGAGGGTGGGAGCGGGGGGAGGTAGGGGACTTAATTGCGAATATCCGCGAAAATGTATGCAATCACATGTGGATAGTGAATTTTTGAAATTTGGCACTCATATGAAGAAGTTTGTATGTAATATTTAATATTCCGCCAAAGATTGAAAGTAAATTCTCGAATATTGACATCTGCATGTAGAAATTTATGTGTGATTTTAAAGTTAAAGTTAAAGTTTGAACTTTTTGAAAGGAAAAAAAAAAAACATAACCTATATATTAGGTAGCTCAGTATCTGGAAATTTCTAGGGACTTGCAAGAGAGGAATTAAATAAAAATAAGGTAGTACCTTTCTCGTTTCCTCTCTTCCAGTACAACAGTTGCTGCAGACAGGCTGCCATTACACATTTCTGGGCTCCTAACTGGCAATTTATGTACTGCTCTATGCCACTACTTCAATGCATACATAAGTTGAAGATCATCACAGGCCCAGGCCTCCTAAATGGTCTAAAGTTTTAAAAAGATTTGATGTCAGTGCATAAAACCAGTAGTATAACAAAGCTTGCTGCAGAGAAACTGTAACCTTACTATACATATTACATGGGGATCTCCAAGATAACTGGTATATACATCAATTGGGAAAAATCGGTGTTAATGCACCTGAATCTAGAATTCTGCCAGTTGTGCCTTTGAAGTGTATAAAGAAGGATGAACACTATAAATAACTTGGTGTAGATGTTTTACAGCAGCTAAATGACTATACAGGCGGTCCCCTACTTAAGGACACCCGACTTACAGACAACACAAAGTTACAGGCGGACCCATCTGCCCACTGTGACCTCTGGTGAAGCTCTCTGGATGCTATTACTATAGTCCCAGACTGCAATGATCAGCTGTAAGGTGTCTATAATGAAGCTTTATTGATAATCCTTGGTCCAATTACAGCAAAAATTTTGAAACTCCAATTGTCACTGTGACAAAAGAAAAAATTTGTCTACAACTTCAATGATAAAATATAGTTTTGACTTACATACAAATTCAACTTAAGAACAAACCTCCGGACCCTATCTTGTATGTAACCCGGGGACTGCCTGTACACGTCTCAATATTACCCCCTTACGTACATAAGTATTAACTCTCAGTTTCAATATGTCTGCAGGAATAGCTCTAATAAAAATTGTATTGCCAAAAATATTGTATTTAATTTCTTATTCCCCTATATGGATTGATTATTAAGTCTTTAAAGTTTGTGATGGCTTATTTGGTGAGTTAGTTTAGAGGGAAAAGAAAAAAGTGAGTACAAATGAAGAGAAATGTATAGTTGAAACCAGAAGTTTACATACACTAAATAAAAAGACACATATGCATGTTTTTCTCACTATCTGGCATGGAATCTGAGTAAACCTTTCATGATCCTCTAGATGGACTTTGTTGACAGGCTTGTGAGCCACATCTAGCTGCCTTTCAGTATCCCTGCAAGGGTGGGAGGTTTATTATTGAGTTCAGGGCTGTATCAGCTGGAGATGAGTGATGCAGGACCTGGCCAGTCAACTACTAGGGCAATATTCTGGGGCTGTATATTTGGCTGCTTCTCAGGTGTCGCACATTAAACTCTCTCCAGAACCAGACTCTGTGGATGCTTGCTCTGTGTCTTCTGGGACTTGCATTGGACTTTCTCTATGAACCTTTGTTGGACCTGTATTTGCTCACTTGTGGTGTACCTGCCAATGCTGGAACCTTGTTTCCCTTGTTTCTACCAGTATTGGAATCCTACCATAGTCAGTAACCCTTTATGGTCTAGGGCCTGTTTCATGTCCTACCAGTATCTAAAGCCCTGCATTCATACTGAAAGCATGTCTGTAACCTTGCATTCCTCCTGCTAGCGAGTTTGCAACCTTATATTCATCCTGCCAACTTGTCTAGAAAAATGCATTCATCCTGCCAGTTTGTCTGGAACCTTGCATTCCTGCTGCTAGCGAGTCTGCAACCTTGCATTCATCCTGCCAGCGTTTCTGGAATCATGCATTCATCCTGCCAGCATTTCTGGAAACTTGCATTCATCCTGCCAGTGTGTCTGGAACCTTGCATTCATCCTGTCAGGGGCCTGGAACATCCTGCCATCCTGATAGCAGCCCTTGAACTCCATGTCTTACCATGATCTGGAAATTTGAATTCTGAGATAGCTGGTAATCTAGTGTAAACTGTGTCTTGAGTAACCATCAATACAAATCTCGTTTTCTACTTTGTTCATTGTTATCTGTTCTGGTCAAAAATATATCTCTGCTTATTTTTAAAAACCCTTACAAAATCTTTTACTTTTTAGGGCAATTAGGATTACAATTTTTTTTTTATATTAGTCAAATTCCAGAATAAAGAGTAATTTTTATGATTTTCTGCAAAGTCAAACGTTTCCATACACTTCATTAGGATTTGGTACCATTGCCTTTACATTGTATGACTTATGTCTAAACATTTTGGAAATCCTTCATCATGCTTTTCACAATAGTTGGAAAGAATTTGAGCCTATTTCTCCTGACAGAACTGGTGTAACTGAGTAATGTTACATCTACGTTTTCAGCTTTACCCATACATTTCAATAGCATTGAGATCAAGGCTTTTAATAAAAATGTGACACCAGGTCACAAATATCTACAGTATATCATATAAAAGATCTCTATTCTCATGTTAATATGCAAAATAGCTGTTCAACACAGTATTAGCTGCAATACATCTGTTTCCACAGTAAGCATATAAGACAGAGTTAAGGGGGTCCGTGTAACTCAATCGCTCCGCTGTAGTGATGCCCTATATAACTTAAAAACTCCAACAATGTAGTATATTACAACAAACTTACCCCATTTAGTAACACTTATTTAAATGATTTACATGGATATACTTCAGCTGAGAAGTAATTAAATTCAAATAATCTCACCAATCTGTCGATAAATAGGTAATCCAGGCTTTATATTTCAGAGGAGTAAAATCGGTGCTAGCTAAATTTGGAAGCCCTTAGTCCACCTTGGTTACCAATGTAGGTAGGCTGTGGAGAGGTATGCTACACCTGTGGGTAAACAACACCTTCAGCCCAGATTAGTACATAGATAGAGAAAGAAAATCAAGATTACTACATAGATACAGGGCAAGAACCAAAATTACTACATAGATACAGGGTCAGAAACAAAGAAGATTTAGACAGACAGCCTAAAACTTTACAAAATGTATCAAAGTGCCTGATGCTGAATGAGCGGTCTGTCATAGTAAAAGACTGTCTAGTTTCCCCTTTTATAAGAGATAAAGGAGATTAACAGAACAGATGAAAAGCTGCAGAATTGTGAGAACGTGGGTAATACCAGCATTTACTGTAATTTTTTGTAGATATAAATGAATTAAGTATGGTCTCTTAAGATCGCCAGATGGAGACCAAACAATAGTCAAGGGGAGTCACTGTAGTGTGTGCTAAAACTAACAACCTTCTCTACAATGATTTATGGATTGGGCAGGACAACAAGCAATGGTACACATCATCCACATTCGCCCCACACCAGGGACATGTTGTTGATGGTATGTTTTCTGTGTGGAAAATCATCATGGGGGGAATATAAACTTTGTTGTGAGTTTTTAAGGACATCTCCCAGTATGAGACATAATATACTTTATGGCCCAGCAAGAAACTAAAGAATCATATTTGATGTCAGAGTGACCTCATGTAAAGACAACATACCCAACTTAATTGTATATGTGCTGTAGTCAGTGCTGTCACTGTGGCTGAGTTTGGGGGTTGAGTTACAAGCTTGAAATGATAGGTCCTCTCTCAGGCTATGCACAAAACTAATGACATTAATAATATTGTTGTATAAGCTTCTTATATTACAATTAATATTGCTTCCCATAATAAAACCATTTTGACCTTCATGGATGATATTACTGCTCTCATTCTAATAGTTAATATTTCAGCCAAAAGACTCAGACGGCCCCTTCTTTGTGAATCAGTATTTACATGCAAAATAAATAAACATTCTCCAAAAATGGCATCACAATTATATTAAATAAAATAATTATCCCATAAGGGCAGAAGGGTGACCAAAGAATCTTCAGAATTTTTACCTTTTTGCTGCCTATTAAAATTAAATTTAAAAGTCATAAAACTGTACATTGTAAATGTAAATTATAATTTTTTTTTGGCATAGCTCTTTTTTAATACAGCTTTATAAAAGTTACAGATATTGTAGGTAACACTAGGATAACAAAATATTTTTACTCCAAAGTGGTTCATTATTTTATACGCATTTAACATGACAATAACTTTATAAATGAACCTGTCACAATAAAGAAAAGGGCGCAGTCCCTAGGCTCACATTGCCGGTGACTAACTGATTGTCCAGGCTGTGCTAGTCACAGAGGAAAACTAGAAGACTATCTGTATTCTGAGTAAGAGCTCAGAAAAGAATGTAAATTAACAAAGAGGAACAAACAGACAAATTAAAGATTGGTCAGGATAGCTGGGTCAAACCATGAGTGCAATAAGTTACAAATACATAAAGAGTAATCAGTAATTGTATCAAAGTTCAGAAACACAGTAGACAAATACCAAATAACAGTAGCAAATAGCAAAGCAGAAGGGTCACAAGCTCCAGGAGACTAGTAATAACCAGCAATCTCTAATGAAACTGAGCAGATATATAAAAGAGTTCCTGGAGTTGCCCCCAGCAGCTGACTGGTTCCAAAGTCCATCATTAAAGCCAAAACTGGAACAGAAAAAGCATCCTAAATGAACCACCCAACTTTTTGAAAGGAACGGACTTCAAAAAAGTGTACAAAAATTATAAATAAATGTAAAGTGTCATTTTAAAATCAAAATGAATGGTATAAAACCAATCGCTACTAAAGAATGCCATAATTGCTTTTATTTCCACATTCAGAAAATTTCAGGACATTGCACAGAATACTACATGATGCCATAATTAACACTTGTCTTGCAGAACAGAATTCCTCAAACAACAATCATCAATGGAAAATAAGAAAAGTGATAGATTCTGTGGAGTAAAAATGGAAATGAAAAAACAGTGAATTCTGTTTGCATTCAAAGTTGACAGTAATGGTGAAGATGTAAACATGTACCGTATATACCGGCGTATAAGACGACTTTTGAAGACAGAAAAATCTTCTGTCTTCTCTGGGGTCGTCTTATACGCCGGTAATCGTCTTATACGCCGGTAATGACGGCGCATAAGACGATCGCGGTCGGATCGCGCTGCATGGAGAGGGCTCACGGGCTGAGCCCTCTCCATAGCCGGTAAGTCTTTGCTGCATATTGCAGCCTCAAAAAGATGCACATGGGACATACTCACCGCGCCGTCTTCTTTCTTCTGCTAGGCGCCGCCATGTTTTTCCCCGGGGCGGCGCCTAGTATGACGTCAGCAGCGGCGCGTCATACTAGGCGCCTGCCGGGGAAGATCAATGGCGGCGCGGAACACTGAAGACGAGCCGCGCGAACATCGGGGCCACCGGAGGGTGAGTATATAAGTTTATTTATTTTTTAATGCTGTGCTGTATACTACTGGGGGCAGTGCTGTATACTACTGGGGGCAGTGCTGTATACCACTGGGGGCTGTGCTGTATACCACTGGGGGCTGTGCTGTATACCACTGGGGGCTGTGCTGTAATGGTAATGTTGTTGTTGTATGCCTTATGTTTATGAGCGACAGTTTTCCTGCTATATACCTGCATGTCATAAGAATTTACATTAAAAAAAGGACCATGTTAAATTCAAATCTGTTTTTTTAAAAAATTTTACCGGTGTTTTGTATGCATTGGAAAAGGGGTAGTCTTATACGGCGAATATATCTTAAACTCTATATTTTAAACAGGAAAGTAGGGGGGTCGTCTTATACACCAGGTCGTCTTATACGCCGGAATATACGGTACTATGATTATGTTCTAATTTTATTTTAGTAAACATAAAGAGAGCGGAGTGTGAGGCTAATAAACAGTATAGTGTACACATTTTGTCATTCAGATTTTTAATAGTTAAATAAATTAAAGTTAATAAATTTTATTTAATTTACATTGTTATTATTAACTTACTGAGTAGAATACTGCAATCCTCAATACTTTCTACTTTTCAAGAAATCTAAAGATTTTGTGATACAAAAAATTTGTTTCAGAAATATATTTTGTGCTTGCAAAACATGAATTGAAATGAATAAGGTGTTTTTAGTCCTTTTTAGTATTATCAAATTTGGTAGCAAAATAGCATTTTAGAGACAGTATCCATAAGAAATTGGTTTTACTTAGAAAGAGTGAAATGTTTTACCTTTCTATAAAGTCTTAGTCAGCTCAGCTTTAGGGCATGACATCTAATTACAGGGCATGATGAAATTGCATCTAAGTTGCAATAAAAGCATTTATAAAGATTGATACTGTCTTGACTCAGTGTTGCATAGCAAGGTGCTTTGTGGCTCAAAAGAAATCCAAGCAACGCAGAAAGAGAAGAGCTGTATAGGACATTTCAAAACAAACTAGGGAAAATTATGATATTTTCCGTATTCCCAATTTTTGGAAACATGGAAATGATATTTTTCTTTAACAATGTATATTTTGTTCCCTTCAATTCAGTTTTATTTTCACATTTGTGGAATTTTATCTCTACAATTGGCTTATAAACAATCACTTAAGTCACTAAGGAGCTTCTGCAAAAAAATTGAAAAAGTATTTTTTGAGGGATAAAAAAAACATTGAACTTGAATTCTGTATGTAGAATTGTCTTGTTTTTTCAAAAATGTAATTCAAAAATCAAAGTCAATAATGTCTACAGAGTACGTAGCCAGAGAACCAAATTATATTTTTAAAAAATTGGAAAAATTCCAATGACACTGAAAAGTCTGTGTGTGTAGAGTAGTTCCCACTGTGTTCCTTATTTGTGAATAACCTAATAGTATCCCTCCAAGGCAGGCCCGGAGGGAGGGGAGGAGTAACCAAGACAAAATATGTGGATTAAAATCTGAAAACCTTTTATTTGGGACAACAATAATTAAACAAACAGGTCATGTGAACATATAAAGATACAGTATGGTGGTGACACAGAAAGAATGGCGATCAGATCCAAAGGCAGTGGAAAAACCTAAATTAATGAATGATAGTGAGATGTGGACCTGAGCCGAAACGCGCGTCGGGGCGTGCGGTCTAGTCCAGGCAGTGGAACACCTTTACATCACCCTAAATTGGTAAGGACCTTTTTTCTTTGCACTGGGTAGTTTCCCACACCATTGGTTTATACCAGGCACGATAGATTTTACCAGCCAGTATTATAGTGGGTTCCCTCCCCCTGCATTTCTCTCCCCTCTCCTCCCTCCCCTTTCCCCCCCCTCCCCCCCCCTTTTTTTTTTTTCCTTTGGTCCACATCTCACTATCATTCATTAATTTAGGTTTTTCCACTGCCTTTGGATCTGATCGCCATTCTTTCTGTGTCACCACCATACTGTATCTTTATATGTTCACATGACCTGTTTGTTTAATTATTGTTGTCCCAAATAAAAGGTTTTCAGATTTTAATCCACATATTTTGTCTTGGTTACTCCTCCCCTCCCTCCGGGCCTGCCTTGGAGGGATACTATTAGGTTCTTCCATATTTTGAGGTGTGTAACTTCGTGCGTATACCATAATTAGTTAGGGGCCACTCTTGGCTATAACTTGAGGGATTTAGGCCACTGGGCCGCTACTTGCTCCCTGCTCCCCTTACATCTGATCTTTTGCCATTGGATTCAATCACTTATTTGTGAATAGTAGAGCTGTGTATGTATTCATGTGTAGAGTAATTCCCAGGGTGTTCTTTATGTGTGCATAGTAGAACTGTGTATGTATTCATGTGTAGAGTAGTTATCTGCGTGTTCCTTTATGTGTGTATAGTAGAGCTGCATGAGTATTCATGTGTATAGTGGCTTCCAATCAGTGTGTGTGTATTTGTGTATGTTGCAGTACCCACTGTGTATAGTAGTGTTCAGTGTATACAGCAGTGGTGAGTGTGTTCCTATTTCTGTTTGTGTGTATATAGCTGATCCGTGTAAATGTATGGATGTAGCAGAGCTGTGTTTGTAAATGTATGGATGAAGCAGAGCTGTGTGTGTAAAAGTATGGATGTAGCAGTGCTGTGTGGATAAATGAATGGATGTAGCAGATCTGAGTGTGCTGTGCTTTAGTGTGACCAACAGGGATATTTTAATTGGTTTAAAATATATTTTTCCTTTTTTGGAATCCTAAATCTGCGGTGCGTCCTATAGTGGAAAGCGTCTTGTAGTCCAAAAAATACTTTATATCTGCTGCATGTGGCAGAAAAAACTGTTTATTTTCATATAAAAGTGGATGACACGTTTACGAGGGAGCTCCTCTGCTTTATCAGATCCAGAGTGCTGGCGGCAGGGGGAGACTAGCGTGCTGCATGCATGATAATAATTTAGCATGTACTACCAGGCTCCCACACTGATGTCACCATTGACAGTTATCACGGTGACCGCACCGTAGGCCGACAAATGTAGGCCCAGGTGTGCGAATTAGAGATCTGAACAAGACCACGCGGGCTGCCATGTATGGAAGCCTATTAGGCCTAACCGAAGACAGGGTCTTGTAGACAAATAAAACACACTACAGTATTGCCCAAAATTCACTCTTTTCCACATAATTAACTATACAGTATGTTAAAAATAAATACAAACCAACACAAAATAAATATTGCAACATCTGTAGCAACCTTGGCTAAGCAAAAATTATGGAATTATAAATGTATTGTTCAGGGTATAAAAATAAAAAATAATAATTTCAAAGCGGCCATTTTAGTGCTCCCTACCTACCAAAAAATTATTAAAAGTGATCAAAAAGTTGTATGTACCTCAAAATATTACTAATTAAAATGTCATATTGTCCCACAATAAACAAGCCCTTAATACTTTTTTTTTAATAATAAATTATAGCTTTCCAAAAATGACCACACATAAATGTATGGGTTTGCCCAAAAATATAATTATTTACTTAAGTAGTAAAACATTAGAAAACCTGTACAAGTCTGGTGTCACTTTTGAGTAATTAAAATGATTAAATTATAGCTCTCCAAATATGGCTACAAATAAACATGTGTAATTATTTAGTGAAGTAGCAATTACTTACTAAAGTAGCAAAACATAACAAAGCCTGCATGTGTTTGGTGCACACTAACTTGAAGAATACTTTTATCATATTTTTAATACTGTAGGGTCAACCATGTAGCAGAATAGCTATTTTATTCTGTTCCTCCCACAGGAAAGGTTTAATAATTTTTCATCATTGTGCGGTTTTACCCCAAAAATTAAAGCCATTTAAAAAAATACTTCTATTGCAAAAAAATGCACTCATATGTCAATGTGAGACAAAAAAAAGGTTGTGCAAAACTTATAAAACCCATAAAGATCAGCTGGCGCAGTGGTTCCTGACAGTTTTACTATGTATTCAATAAAATAAGAAGTGGAGTTAGCGTCTTTAAGTGTCATAAATTGAGTTAGTGTCTTTAAGAATGGTTATGTCCATTCCTTGAAGGGATTCCAACCTATCTAAATATTGGGACTAAAGACGCTATCTAGTCCACAATGGGAGAAACAGGGTATCTGAGCCCGCAAAGTTCGATATGAAAGGGAACTTTGCGGTTTGGGTTTGCTCAACACTAGTAATAATTCAACATATAAACAAAATTCTTGGGAACTAATCTATGAGCTCTGTCAAAATAGTGGAAATAATTTTATTCCTACTTGTGTTAATTTTCCAAAAATCAATACTTTGACCCTACTTTTACACACTTTCTGGATCCTACAACCTTAAAGGGAACCTGTCACCTTAAATCTACTTAAAAAACCCTAAATAGTAAGAGTGTAAATGTATCTCAGTGAACCTAGTTTCAATCCTCTACGTTGCTGCTTTGGTCTGAAAACTACTCTCATTCCTGTTTTGTTTCACAGATCCAGTTAAGGAGGAGGGAGAGAGGTAGTGCGCCTCTCAGTTCAGGGCCGGTCTGTTTGTCCATGGCCGGATTTATAGATGCACTGCGCATGCACCAATAATGTATGTGGCACCAGGATTAAGAGTTGTTCTTCACCCTGATGATCCCAAGTTTGGTACGGGGGAATGGCATTATGCTCGCGGACCTTGCTGCTTGTTAATATCTCCCCTAAAGATATTGCAGAAGGACTTCAGGTTTGAAGCTCTGGAGATGCATCCGGTGGAGGCAGGTTATGGTTGGGTGCTCCGGTGGATCAATTATTATCAACCCTGACCTGCCACTACCAGATGTGTCTCACCTGAGAGGCCCTACATCATCTGAATAGTTGGCTATGTCCTTGAAGCATGACCCAGAAAGGTCAAGGAAGCAGCAGTAAGGAAGAAGCAAGCTTTTGGGAGTCATCTGGTTACAGCCATCTTCTAGTGCTTCTGCTAAACCCTACACTACATTTGATTGGTTGTGCTCTTGTGTTAGAGTTGTTCTCAATGTTTTGAACCAGATACATTTTTCTCTTCCACATAATGAAGAAAAGTCTCAAGCACAGTGATAGGAAAAACTATAGTTGTATTTCCTTTCTATTCTTTGTCTTTTGCATTAGAAGGATTTGGACATTGACCAAAAGCTAGCTCAGAAATTAGAACAGTGGGCTACTGAAAACATTATAGAATAGACATTAACATTGCCTAAACAATCGTGATATGGGATTGTAAGGTTGAAAATCTAAAGTTCATTCTGGGTAGTAAAAGGATCATTCTTATCATCTACTGTATAATTATATTACAATTACAGGCGGTCCCCTACTTAAGAACACTCGACTTACATACGACGCCTAGTTACAAACGGACCTCTGGATATTGGTAATTTATTGTACTTTAGTCCTAGGCTACAATAAACAGCTGTAACAGTTATCACAGGTGTCTGTAATGAAGCTTTAGTGTTAATATTGATTCTTATGACAACCCAACATTTTTAAAATGCAATTGTCACAGAGACCAAAAAAGTTCTAGCTGGGATTACAATGATAAAATATACAGTTCCGACTTACATACAAACTCAACTTAAGAACAAACCTAGAGACCCTATCTTGTATGTAACCCGGGGACTGCCTGTATATAGACCCTTTATACTTTAAATGAAACATGTACCAGAGTACTATGCTATGTTCTTATAATTCTTTCTAGACTGCTGAACAAACTGTGTAGCAACACATTTACATTTTTCTTAAGACTCGATCATTATAATTATGAGGTTCAATACAATTTCTAATTTAGATTCATATCCCAATCTAATCATATAATTCCCGGGTACTTCGGGAATATAAACGTCTGATAGAAAAACCCATGATGCTATAAATAAATGAATGTAACAAAACTCAATGTCATTAGTCACAAAATGGAGCTTAAATAGTTTGATTTTATGATTCAATAAAATTTTATGGCCTCTCTAATGCATGCAGTTATCACCGATATGGACTAGAAACTACAGGGCCCATGATCCTTTATCTCTCAGTAACCCCTCCTACCTCTTTTGCTCTGCTCCCAGTGATGATCTAATAGATTTTCTTGTTCTGTTACCATAGTAATAACTGCCATCACCGAAACATTGGCCATTTTGGGTGCACTGCAACCAACCGACTACAGCCAAACATAGTGGGGCTCCCATGACCTGCCCAGGCAGGTGCAGGACATGTGATGTGGACATGTGACCAGTGGCCATCTTCTGTCCTGTGTCTTCTCCACGCGGAGGAAATCAACAGACTGATTTAAGGGCCAGTAGCATTTTAATTCTCCATCATTGTGTATGTCAACTGCATTTTTTGGCTAAGGGGAGCAAAATTTTAAATAACAACTAATTACATATTAGCTTATATTTTAAGGACCTATTTGTATATGAATTATGCTGATTCCTGGAATACCCCTTTAATGTACAATAATCAGGTTTAAAGCATCCTTCTTATTGTATCACATGTAACATACTGTTATAGCACAATATACAAATCTTGTAATTGATCAGATTGATTTTAGATAAAGAAAAAAACAATTACCACATTTTTTCTTTATTGTTTTTTGTTTATAATGGAGTGACTTTTTATTTATTTAATTGGTATGTAATATATGAAGCGCTGTAGGTAAAGTCCTATGACTCTTATCTGTTCTTTGACCCAATTACTTTCTTGCTAAAGTTTTTTTTAAATGGTAAGTATAAAAAAGCAGAAGTGGTACACCCATCGCACTTAACACCTCACACGGTAATAACAATAAAATTGAACTTACCCAATAAATATTTGTTGAATGAAATGCTACCCAATCCTATTTGTAATTTATCATCAAGTTGTTTCCTAGGATTGAGCCTACTGTAGGGTCAAATCTAGAATAGAAAAATGAGTTTCCGAAACTATTACAACACATTTGGAAGCATAACTGAGATTTCTCTATTCTGGTCTACCACAGAAAATAACCTTAACAACAATATCCTTCCTTCACCAAGCTTTACCATTGCCAAAAAGTGATTAGCAGGTAATTTTCTTCTTGTATTCATTAAGCTCATCCATCAGGTTGTGCAATGGATGGTCGGGATGGTCACTGCTTAAAGTCAGGTTTACATTGGAGTCCGGTCTTGTGGGTTAACAGTTATGATAGTGTTCTATTCGGAGTAAAGTCCAGATAAAGATTATCATATAACTTGCAAAAGAAGAATGGCACTCACCAAGCATGATACCATTTTACTCCTTTTTTTTTTTTTTTTTTAAATTTGACTCTAATGAATGCAAAAAAAGTTAAAATTATTATCTGGCATCAGATTTCAAATCTGCCTCAACCCAACAGCTCTACTGTGAATCCTGAGGCCAAGGTGAACTGTGATTACACTCATTATGAGGTCTATGAGGTATCAGTCCATCATCCTAACCTGATCTGGTTTTATAAGGAGGTAAGTTCTTGATTAGACCTAGGGGAAGATGTATATGTTGTGTGTATAGATTTTTCATAGGCATTTGATACAGTGCTACATAAAACATTGGCTCATAAAATAAGACTGGTGGGACAAGGGGAAAATCTATGTATTTGGGTTAGAAATTTCTTAATGATAGAAAAAAGAGGGCCATCATTAAGTCACATTCACAGATTGGGTTGAAATTACCAGTGGGTGCCATAGGAGCCAGTATTCTTTTTGGAAATTTTATTAATGACCTCATACAAGGTTTACACAGTAGAGTTTAAATATTTACAGATAATGCTAAGCTCTGTGAAGTAATTAATACTAAAGCTGATAGTATAACATTAGAGAGGGATTTGTGGAAACATTAGGAATGGAAATGAGAAATGGCTGATGAAGATTTATGTAGATGTAGGGTATTGCACTAGGGCAGTGATGGCGAACCTTTTTGAGCCTGAGTGCCCAAACTTCAACCAAAAGCCACTTATTTATTGGAAAGTGCCAGCACACCAATTTAAGTAATAATGTATTTCTCCTTGTTCATTGACAACTTTCAATCCTTCAGCCTCCCAAGGACACCAACCCAGTTGAAAGGAGGAGGGCAAATTCATCTATCATTGTAGGAAGATTCTGCAGGCAGATTCTTTGAGTTCTGTCTGGTGAACTTTATTCTGGGGTGATGGCCTTGGTACCCACAGAAAGGCCTCCGAGTGCCGCTTCTGGCACCAGTGCCATAGGTTCGCCACCACTGCACTAGGGAGACAAAAAGTATAATTATTAGAGATGAGCGAGCACTAAAATGCTCGGGTACTCGTTATTCGAGACGAACTTTTCCCGATGCTCGAGTGCTCGTCTCGAATAACGAACCCCATTGAAGTCAATGGGAGACTCGAGCATTTTTCAAGGGGACCAAGGCTCTGCACAGGGAAGCTTGGCCAAACACCTGGGAACCTCAGAAAAGGATGGAAACACCACGGAAATGGACAGGAAACAGCAGGGGCAGCATGCATGGATGCCTCTGAGGCTGCTTAATCGCACCATTATGCCAAAATTATGGGCAACAGCATGGCCATGACAGAGTGACAGAATGAAGCTAGATAGCATCTAAAACATGCAATAATTGACCCTGACACTATAGGGGACGGCATGCAGAGGCAGCGGCAGCAGGCTAGAGAGTGGCATGGCGACATACCCTAAATGGACTCAGGCTTCAAACTAATGGGTGGCAGAGAGGAACCAAAGGAGGTGAGCAAGAAGCGCTCAAATAATATCGGTACATGATAAAAGTTTGCCAGTATATTTTGTGGATTACACAGCAGGGTGGCGACAAAGTTAACATGGAAGCCATGAAAACAACCCAAAATTCTGCCTGACACAGCTCGTTTGATAAGGGGACCATGTATGGAGGCAGTGAACTAGTAGTAGATTAAAGGTTCTGCAGTTAAAACTATGTTAGTTGGATCTTGGCATGGAGTTGGCGCTCCGCTGCCAGGCGAGCTTTCGCCAATCCAAGCCCCTGTCTCTAGGCTACTCCCCAAACAGCACTTCTAAGAACCTTTTGTATAAGATCAAGTGTAGTAGCGTTCTTATAAGTTTAGGATATGGCGGGTGAGGGGAATGTAAACAGATGCGCAAGAAGCGCTGAAATAATATTGGTAAATGATAAAAGTTTATTAGTATATTTTGTGGATAACACAGCTGGGTGGCGACAAAGTTAACAACTTTGATGTGGAATCCATGAAAACAACCCAAATTTCTGCCTGACACACCTCGTTTGATAAAGGGACGATGTATGGAGGCAGCTATATGGACGACTTTTGGAGGTAGCAATGGAGACAACGTGTGGAGGCTGCTATGGAGACAATTTAATTTGGATAGTGCCTGTATGTGGCAGTCCCAAAAATTTTTCAAACCAGAGGAGCAGGTAGGTGGCCCTCCAGAAAAATAGAATAGATTGAGTGCCTGTATGTGGCAGTCCCAAAAAGTTTTCAAACCAGAGGAGCAGGTAGGTGGCCCTCCAGAAAAATTGAATAGATTGAGTGCCTATATGTGGCAGTCCCAAAAAGTTTTCAAACCAGAGGAGCAGGTAGGTGGCCCTCCAGAAAAATTGAATAGATTGAGTGCCTGTATGTGGCAGTCCCAAAAAGTTTTCAAACCAGAGGAGCAGGTAGGTGGCCCTCCAGAAAAATTGAATAGATTGAGTGCCTGTATGTGGCAGTCCCAAAAAGTTTTCAAACCAGAGGAGCAGGTAGGTGGCCCTCCAGAAAAATTGAATAGATTGAGTGCCTGTATGTGGCAGTCCCAAAAAGTTTTCAAACCAGAGGAGTAGGTAGGTGGCCCTCCAGAAAAATAGAATAGATTGAGTGCCTGTATGTGGCAGTCCCAAAAAGTTTTCAAACCAGAGGAGCAGGTAGGTGGCCCTCCAGAAAAATGGAATCGATTGAGTGCCTGTATGTGGCAGTCCCAAAAAGTTTTCAAACCAGAGGAGCAGGTAGGTGGCCCTCCAGAAAAATAGAATAGATTGAGTGCCTGTATGTGGCACTCCCAAAAATTGTTTAAAACAGAGGAACGGGTCGGTGGCCCTCCAGAAAAATTGAATAGATTGAGTGCCTGTATGTGGCACTCCCAAAAATTGTTTAAAACAGAGGACCGGGTCGGTGGCCCTCCAGAAAAATTAAATGCATAAAGTACTATAGCAAGAGCCAGTGGGCCCTGTCAAAAAATAGCCAGTTTCCTCTGCTTTACTGTACAAAGAGGAGGAGAAGGAGGAAAATGAGGAGGAGGAGGAGTGGATCAATTATTCAGGTTGAGCTTCCTTCACCTGGTGGAGATTGGAAATTATGAGAAATCCAGGCTTTATTCATCTTAATAAGCGTCAGCCTGTCAGCGCTGTCAGTCGACAGGCGTGTACGCTTATCGGTGATGATGCCACCAGCTGCACTGAAAACCCGCTCGGACAAGACGCTAGCGGCAGGGCAGGCAAGAACCTCCAAGGCGTACAGCGCCAGTTCGTGCCACATGTCCAGCTTTGAAACCCAGTAGTTGTAGGGAGCTGTGTGATCATTTAGGACGATGGTATGGTCAGCTACGTACTCCCTCACCATCTTTCTGTAAAGATCAGCCCTACTCTGCCGAGACTGGGGACAGGTGACAGTGTCTTGCTGGGGTGACATAAAGCTGGCAAAAGCCTTGTAAAGCGTACCCTTGCCAGTGCTGGACAAGCTGCCTGCTCGCCTACTCTCCCTCGCTACTTGTCCCGCAGAACTACGCACTCTGCCGCTAGCGCTGTCAGAAGGGAAATACTGTTTCAGCTTGTGCACCAGGGCCTGCTGGTATTCATGCATTCTCACACTCCTTTCCTCTGCAGGGATGAGAGTGGAAAGATTTTGCTTGTACCGTGGGTCCAGGAGAGTGAACACCCAGTAATCGGTGCTGGAATAAATTCTTTGAACGCGAGGGTCACGGGATAGGCAGCCTAGCATGAAATCTGCCATATGCGCCAGAGTACCAACGCGTAAGAATTCACTCCCCTCACTGGCCTGACTGTCCATTTCCTCCTCCTCCAACTCCTCCAACTCCTCTTCTTCTGCCCATACACGCTGAACAGTAAAGGACTCAACAATGGTCCCCTCTTGTGTCTCGCCAACATTCTCCTCCTCTTCCTCCTCATCCTCCTCCACCTCCACCTCCTCCGATATGCGCTGAGAAACAGACCTAAGGGTGCTTTGGCTATCAACAAGGGAATCTTCTTCCCCCGTCTCTTGTGACGAGCGCAAAGCTTCCGACTTCATGCTGATCAGAGAGTTTTTCAACAGGCCAAGCAGCGGGATGGTGAGGCTGATGATGGCGGCATCGCCACTGACCATCTGTGTTGACTCCTCAAAGTTACTCAGCACCTGACAGATATCAGACATCCACGTCCACTCCTGTAGACTTGAGGAAGCTGACTGACCTGACTACCAGTTCTGGTGGAAGTTGACATCTGGCAGTCTACAATGGCTCGGCGCTGCTGGTAAACTCTGGATAACATGGTCAGTGTTGAATTCCACCTCGTGGGCACGTCGCACAACAGTCGGTGAGCGGGCAGTTGGAGGCGGCGCTGCGCTGCCCTGAGAGTGGCAGCATCTGTGCTGGACTTCCTGAAATGCGCACAGATGCGGCGCACCTTCGTGAGCAAATCTGACAGATTGGGGTATGTCTTGAGGAAACGCTGAACTATCAGATTTAACACATGGGCCAGGCATGGCACATGTGTCAGTCTGCCGAGTTGCAGAGCCGCCACCAGGTTACGGCCGTTGTCACACACAACCATGCCTGGCTTCAGGTTCAGCGGTGCCAGCCACAGATCAGTCTGCGCCGTGATGCCCTGTAATAGCTCTTGGGCGGTGTGCCTTTTATCGCCTAGGCTCAGCAGTTTGAGCACCGCCTGCTGTCGCTTAGCAACGGCACTGCTGCTGTGCCTAGAGCTACCGACTGATGGCGCCGTGCCCACGGATGGTAGTTCGGAGGAGGAGGTGGAGGAGGGGTGGGAGGAGGAGGAGGCATAGTAGGCCTGAAACACCTGGACCGAGGTAGGCCCCGCAATCCTCGGCGTCGGCAGTATATGACCAGCCCCAGGGTCAGACTCGGTCCCAGCCTCCACCAAGTTAACCCAATGTGCCGTCAGCGATATATAGTGGCCCTGCCCGGCAGCACTCGTCCACGTGTCCGTGGTCAGGTGGACCTTGTCAGAAACGGCGTTGGTCAGGGCACGGGTGATGTTGTCTGACACGTGCTGGTGCAGGGCTGGGACGGCACATCGGGAAAAGTAGTGGCGGCTGGGGACCGAATACCGAGGGGCGGCCGCCGCCATGAGGTTGCGAAAGGCCTCGGTCTCTACTAGCCTATAGGGCAGCATCTCCAGGCTAAGCAATCTGGAGATGTGCACATTAAGGGCTTGGGCGTGCGGGTGGGTTGCACTATATTTGCGTTTCCGCTCCAGCGTCTGGGGTATGGAGAGCTGAACGCTGGTGGATGCTGTGGAGGATCGTGGAGGCGACGATGGGGTTTTTGTGGCAGGGTCCTGGGCAGGGGGCTGACTATCAGCTGACACAGGGGAAGGAGCAGTGGTGTGCACGGCCGGAGGTGAACGGGCTTGTTGCCACTGAGTGGGGTGTTTAGCATTCATATGCCTGCGCATACTGGTGGTAGTTAAGCTAGTAGTGGTGGAACCCCTGCTGAGCCTGGTTTGGCAAATGTTGCACACCACAGTCCGTCGGTCATCCGGTGTTTCCTTAAAGAACCTCCAGACTTCTGAAGATCTAGCCCTCGCCGCAAGAGCCCTCGCCACGGGAGCTTCACTAGTTGACACATTTGGCGCTGATGCACCAGCTCTGGCCCTGCCTCTCCGTCTGGCCCCACCACTGCCTCTTCCAACCTGTTCTGGTCGAGGACTCTCCTCCGTCTCAGAAGCACTGTGTTCACCCGGCCTCTCAACCCAGCTTGGGTCTGTCACCTCATCATCCTCCGATCCCTCAGTCTGCTCCCCCCTCGGACTTCCTGCCCTGACAACAACTTCCCCACTGTCTGACAACCGTGTCTCCTCATCGTCGGACACCTCTTTACACACTTCCACTACGTCAAGAAGGTCATCATCACCCACAGACTGTGACTGGTGGAAAACCTGGGCATCGGAAAATTGCTCAGCAGCAACCGGACAAGTGGTTTGTGACTGTGGGAAGGGTCCAGAAAACAGTTCCTCAGAGTATGCCGGTTCAAATGCCAAATTTTCCTGGGAGGGGGCAGACTGGGGGGGAGGAGGCTGAGGTGCAGGAGCTGGAGGAGTAGCGATTTCGGTGACATGGGTGGACTGCGTGGAAGACTGACTGGTGGACAAATTGCTCGAAGCATTGTCAGCAATCCACGACATCACCTGTTCGCACTGTTCTGGCCTCAACAGTGCTCTACCACGAGTCCCAGTAACTTCAGACATGAACCTAGGGAGTGTAGCTCTGCGGCGTTCCCCTGCTCCCTCATAAGCAGGTGGTGTCTCACCCCGGCCAGGACCACGGCCTCTGACCCCTGCAGTAGTTGGACGCCCACGTCCCCGCCCTCGTCCTCTACCCCTAGCCCTCGGGTTAAACATTTTTAAAATGAGAGTTATAGCTTTAATTTTTTTTTTACTTTTTTTTGTGTTTTTTTTTTTTTTTTGTGTTTTTGAGTTTTTAAAACCAAACAATGCTATCCTATTGCTATGGCTATTTTCTAGCCAAGTATGAAAGCACACTACTATGCCAGATGAGATGACACCGAGTTATTAAACAAAATAAACGTAAAATAAAAAAGGACAAATGGCAGACTGTGCCTAATTGAAATCCAACCCCTACTAAATTTTCCCACTTCGGTCTTTGCAATGGATATGTGCGTCACTAAGCGCAAAACACAGCGGTCGCAAGTCTCACTACAAATTGCTGACAATTGGCTAGTAGATGCACTGCAGCAAGTACAGCCACCAGCAGATCAACCAGAAATCAAATATATAACGCTACTGTAGGCGTAAGCCGTTTGGATTCTCCTATGGCTATTTTCTAGCCAAGTATGAAAGCACACTACTATGCCAGATGAGATGACGCTGAGTTATTAAACAAAATAAACGTAAAATAAAAAAGGACAAATGGCAGACTGTGCCTAATTGAAATCCAACCCCTACTAAATTTTCCCACTTCGGTCTTTGCAATGGATATGTGCGTCACTAAGCGCAAAACACAGCGGTCGCAAGTCTCACTACAAATTGCTGACAATTGGCTAGTAGATGCACTGCAGCAAGTACAGCCACCAGCAGATCAACCAGAAATCAAATATATAACGCTACTGTAGGCGTAAGCCGTTTGGATTCTCCTATGGATATTTTCTAGCCAAGTATGAAAGCACACTACTATGCCAGATGAGATGACGCTGAGTTATTAAACAAAATAAACGTAAAATAAAAAAGGACAAATGGCAGACTGTGCCTAATTGAAATCCAACCCCTACTAAATTTTCCCACTTCGGTCTTTGCAATGGATATGTGCGTCACTAAGCGCAAAACACAGCGGTCGCAAGTCTCACTACAAATTGCTGACAATTGGCTAGTAGATGCACTGCAGCAAGTACAGCCACCAGCAGATCAACCAGAAATCAAATATATAACGCTACTGTAGGCGTAAGCCGTTTGGATTCTCCTATGGCTATTTTCTAGCCAAGTATGAAAGCACACTACTATGCCAGATGAGATGACGCTGAGTTATTAAACAAAATAAACGTAAAATAAAAAAGGACAAATGGCAGACTGTGCCTAATTGAAATCCAACCCCTACTAAATTTTCCCACTTCGGTCTTTGCAATGGATATGTGCGTCACTAAGCGCAAAACACAGCGGTCGCAAGTCTCACTACAAATTGCTGACAATTGGCTAGTAGATGCACTGCAGCAAGTACAGCCACCAGCAGATCAACCAGAAATCAAATATATAACGCTACTGTAGGCGTAAGCCGTTTGGATTCTCCTATGGCTATTTTCTAGCCAAGTATGAAAGCACACTACTATGCCAGATGAGATGACGCTGAGTTATTAAACAAAATAAACGTAAAATAAAAAAAGGACAAATGGCAGACTGTGCCTAATTGAAATCCAACCCCTACTAAATTTTCCCACTTCGGTCTTTGCAATGGATATGTGCGTCACTAAGCGCAAAACACAGCGGTCGCAAGTCTCACTACAAATTGCTCACAATTGGCTAGTAGATGCACTGCAGCAAGTACAGCCACCAGCAGATCAACCAGAAATCAAATATATAACGCTACTGTAGGCGTAAGCCGTTTGGATTCTCCTATGGCTATTTTCTAGCCAAGTATGAAAGCACACTACTATGCCAGATGAGATGACACTGAGTTATTAAACAAAATAAACGTAAAATAAAAAAGGAAAAATGGCAGACTGTGCCTAATTGAAATCCAACCCCTACTAAATTTTCCCACTTTGGTGTTTGAGGTGGATATGTGTGCCACTAAGAGCTAAACACAACGGTAGCAAGTCCCCCTGCTAATTCCTCACAAAATGGTACTAGATGCAAATAAAAAAAAAAAAAAGTAGAACGTTATTGTAGCCCTAAGAAGGGCTGTTGGTTTCTTGGAGAATCACTCCTGCCTAACAGTAAGCTAATAGAACACCCTAACGCTTTCCCTGACCAGCAGCAGCTCTCTCCCTAGCGGCATCCAGACACAGAATGATCCGAGCAGCGCGGGCAGCGGCTAGTCTATCCCAGGGTCACCTGATCTGGCCAGCCAACCACTGCTATCGACGTGTAAGGGTACCACGTCATGCTGGGTGGAGTGCAGAGTCTCCTGGCTTGTGATTGGCTCTGTTTCTGGCCGCCAAAAAGCAAAACGGCGGGAGCTGCCATTTTCTCGAGCGGGCGAAGTATTCGTCCGAGCAACGAGCAGTTTCGAGTACGCTAATGCTCGAACGAGCATCAAGCTCGGACGAGCATGTTCGCTCATCTCTAATAATTATGTTCTAAACAGTCAAATAATTTGTAAAACTGCAACTGAAAAAGACTTGGGGGTTTTGGTGGATGGTAAACTTAATTTTAGTGACTAGTGCCAGGCAGCTGCTAATAAAGCAAATAAAATTATGGGATGTATCAAGAGATTAATATATTCTCATGATAAAAACATAGACTAATCTGATTGTATAGCCTTTCTATAACTTGAGAATAAAACACCATAAAAACTATTAAAATATTAGTAAAGCAAATAACTAAATGTACATTTTTGTCAAAAATATCAGGGTCGTCACAAAAGTGAGGTAGCCATCCAGGATTACCAATAAATAATCTTGCTGTGAACATTTCTCCGTATTCCTTCGACTACCAGTGTGCGACACAACGACAACCACCCTATAACCCAATGTCCTGTGGCATGTGGCTCTTGTGCATATGAGGCTTCTCTAATAGGAGGTTCGGGGAGGCTGCGATTGTGCGACGTTTGTGTGCATGCACACAGATGCAGCACAATTCCCACGACATGCCAGCAATCGACAGGACACATGTAAGCTGTTCTTTCCTTATTGGCTCACCCAATCATTGATATTTGGATGCATACGTGCTTTTACTATGCCTAGTACCCCCGAGGAAGCCACTTGTTGGTGATACATGTGGGGATTCATGCTTTTCCCTTCTTGACATGGTGAACTTGTTTTCCGCCTTGTGCACTTTATTATGAGGAATATTCTTTGACTTTTAGCACTTTGTCTATTGCAGTAGCACTTTAGTCTTCACCTTTCCCATATCTTATTTTGTTGACTTTTGATTGTGGGGGCATATGGGGATATCTTTATATTTGATTAGGCGGACAGTGGTACTATTATTGTCTGATTAAGCACCAGTTCTGGTACCTTATATGGTTAGGGGACCACAAGTTAGTTTTGGATTTATTGTTAGCAGTCCCTGGATATACACATCTACTTTGTATATGTTTTTAATTGTTTTAAAGCTTTTTTAAAAACATTTTTATCATTGTTGCATTACTTGGGCCATACATGCCATTCTGTGTTTGTATCATATGAATACTATATATCACATGTAGAATTTCTCCCTTGCTAGAATTATGACATAGGAATCTGCTGCTTAGCTTTTATAGCATTTCTGAACAACTATCTGAAATATATAATACTTGATTAAGGGAGATCTATTTCTGCACCAGATCCATTATTTTTACCTACATCTTCAAGCCTTTCAATGTGAGGCTCCCCCTTTATCATAGTATGATCCTTTTCAGTAATTGACTGCCTGCATTGTTTGCAGATTGGATGATGACAGGTGTGCGATGTTCTGCTATACAACACAAGGCTTTGGTAAATAATTCTCTTGTTGAAAAAACAGGTGACATGGGAGGAGTAGAACCTGAAAAGTGATGATTTTTTTTCTCCCTTTTGTTTTAACATTTGAATGAATTTCATCTCCTACTGTCAATAGTGTGACCATCCCATTTTTATCTTGCCGTGGCTGTCTTCTTCTTTAACCGGTTAAGGACCGGGCCATTTCCCGTTTTTTCATTTCCATTTTTCACTCCCCACCTTCAAAAATCTATAACTTTTTTATTTTTACACGTAAAAAGCTGTGTGACGGCTCATTTTTTGCGTAACAAATTGCACTTCATAGTGATTGCATTGAACATTCCATGCCATGTACTGGGAAGCAGGAAAAAAATTCCAAATGCAGTGAAAATGGTGAAAAAACGCATTTGTGTCGTATTCTTGTGGGCTTGGATATTACGGCTTTGCCTTCACGCCACAAATGACGCATATAATTTATTCTTTGGGTGAGTACGATTACAGGGATACCACATTTGTATAGGTTTTATAATGTTTTCATACATTTACAAAAATTAAAACCTCATGAACAAAAATTTTTTTTTTATTTTGCCGTCTTCTTGTGCTTATAACTTTTCCATACTTCGTTGTATGGAGTTGAGGGTGGTGTCATATTTTGCAACTTTTGATGATGTTTTCAATGATATTATTTTTAGGACTGTACGACCTTTTGATCACTTTTCATAGAATTTAAATTTTTTTTTTAAATGGCAAAAAAGTGCCAGTTTTGACTTTGGACGCAATTTTCCGTTACAGGGTTAAACGCAGTGAAAAACCGTTATTATATTTTGATAGATCAGGCATTTTCGGACGCGGCGATACCTAATGTGTTTATGATTTTTACTGTTTATTTATAGTTTCATAGTTTATACGGTTGAAAAAAGACACTTGTCCATCAAGTTCAACCAAGGAAGGGTAGGGATTGGATGAGGAAGGGATTTAGGGGAAACAATCCTATATAGCATAACAATCAATGTTATTTAGCTGTAAAAAGGCATCTAGACCCTTCTTGAAGCTATCCGCTGTCCCTGCTGTGACCAGCGCCTGAGGCAGGCTATTCCACAGATTGACCGTTCTCATAGTAAAAAAGCCCTGTCGCCTCCGGTGATTAACCCCTTCACGCTCCGTGACGGATATATCCGCCACGGAGCTATGAAGGGTGTATGAAGAAGGCTCACGGGCTGAGCCTTCTTCATACAGAGATGGGCTTTGCTGCATATCGCAGCAAAGACCCATCGCTATCACCCGCGGTCGGTGCTTGCACCGATCGCGGGTGTTAACCTTTTCTCTGCCGCCGGCAAAGTCGCCGGCGGCACTTTAAATTTGGCGGCGCATGGGCGCCGCCATCTTACCTCCGATCGCCGCTCCCCCGAACGTCATCGGGGGGGCGGCGATCGGTTGCCATGGTAACCTCGGGTCTTCGTTTGACCCGAGGATACATGGCTTCTGCATATTCATTACAATGAGCCTGTGGCTCATTGTAATGTATAGTGAGCAGAAATGCCATATACTGCAATACAGTAGTATTGCAGTATATGGCAGGAGCAATCAGACCATCTAGGGTTAATTTACACTAGATGGTCTAAGAAATAGTGGAAAAAAAAAAGAAAAAAAAAAGTTTAAAAAATGTAAAAAAATAATAAAATATTAAAAGTTCAAATCACCCCCCTTTCCCTAGAACTGATATAAAATATAATAAATAGTAAAAATCACAGACACATTAGGTATCGCCGCGTCCCAAAATGCCCGATCTATCAAAATATAAAAACGGTTATTGACGGCGGTGACCTCCGGAACGGCAAATGGCGCCCAAATGTCCAAAACGCGACTTTTACACCTTTTTAGATGACATAAAAAATGTAATAAAAAATGATCCAAATGTTGCACAGTCCTCAAAATGGTAGCAATGAGAACGTCGGCTCATTTCGCAAAAAATGACCCCTCACACAGCTCCATGCGCCAAAGTATGAAAAAGTTATTAGCGTCAGAAGATGGCAAAAAATTTTTTTCCTTTTTTGTACACATTCGTTTAATTTTTGAAAATGTATTAAAACGCAATAAAACCTATATAAATTTGGTATCACCGCGATTGTACCGAACCAAAGAATAAAGTAGAGTTGTTATTTGGAGCGCAGAGTGAAAGTCGTAAAAACTGAGCCCACAAGAACATGACGCACATGCAGTTTTTTTCAATTTTTCCACATTTGGAATTTTTTTGCGGCTTCCCACTACATGGCATGGAATAATAAATAACATCATGGGAAAGTAAAATTTGTTACGCACAAAATAAGCCCTCACACAGCTCTGTACACGGAAAAATGAAAAAGTTATGGATTTTTGAAGATGGAGAGCGAGAAATTAGCAAAAATACCCTGCGTCCTTAAGGGGTTAAACCTTGATTTCTCCAAACGGAGGCAGTGCCCCCCCTTTGATTTGATTTAATCTGGAACAACTTACCACCATATTTTTTGTATGGACCATTCATATATTTATATAAATTAATCATGTCCCCTCGTAGTCGTCTCTTTCCCAGACTAAATAAATTTAGTTGTTTTAATCTTTCCTCATAACTAAGACCCTCCATACCCCTTATCAGTTTTGTGGCTCTACGTTGAACCCTCTCCAGCTCCAGGGCATCCTTTTTATGGACCGGTGCCCAGAACTGGACAGCATATTCCAGGTGTGGCCGAACCAGTGCCTTGTATAGTGGTAATATTACATCCCTATCACGAGAGTCCATTCCACTTTTGATACATGACATGATCCTACTAGCTTTAGAGGCAGCTGATTGACATTGCATGCTGTTATTCAATTTATGATCTACTAGTACCCCCAGGTCCTTCTCAACAAGGGACTCTCCCAGATTTACTCCCCCAAGGACATATTTTGCCTTTGGATTATTGGCCCCCAGGTGCATAACATTACATTTATCCAGATTAAACCTCATTTGCCAAGTGGATGACCAAACATTCAGTTTGTCCAAGTCACCCTGCAGCCTATGAACATCCTCCATAGACTGTATTACACTACACAGTTTGGTGTCATCTGCAAAAATAGACACAGTGCTATTAATTCCTACCTCTATATCATTAATAAATATATTAAATAGTAGTGGGCCAAGCACAGAACCCTGAGGTACACCACTCATAACTGGTGACCATTCCGAGTAGGAATCATTGACCACAACTCTCTGGATACGATCCTTCATCCAGTTTTCAATCCAATTGCAAATGATTTCTGCCAAACCAATAGCCCTAATTTTACCCATCAGGCGTCTATGAGGGACAGTGTCAAATGCCTTTGCAAAGTCCAAGAACACAATATCCACAGCTGCTCCTCCATCCAGGCACCTGCTCACCTCTTCATAGAAGCAGATAAGGTTAGTTTGACAACTTCTATTCTTAGTAAACCCATGCTGGTTATCACTTATTATTCTATTTGATGTCACATACTCCAGTATATAGTCTTTTACTAACCCTTCTAGTATTTTCCCCACAATGGAAGTTAAGCTTACAGGCCTGTAATTGCCTGGCGAAGTTCTAGAGCCCTTTTTATATATTGGCACCACATTTGCCTTGCGCCAGTCACTTGGCACCACACCAGACATTACGGAATCCCTGAAGATTTTAGACAGTGGTACAGCAATAACAGAACTGAGTTCTTTAAGAACTCTGGGGTGTAACCCATCTGGTCCAGGAGCTTTGTACACATTGATTTTATTGAGCTTAGATTGGATAATGCCTACATTCAGCCAATCTACTATATTACAGGGTGAATGACCCGCATTGGCACCACCCAAGTCAGAAGTTCTCTCTTCTATTGTATAAACGGAGCTAAAAAACCTATTAAGTATCTCCGCCTTCTCTTGGTCTCCAGTCACCGATGCCCCATTTTCAGAATAAAGGGGTCCAACCTGTTGTGACCCATTTTTTTTTGCATTGATATACTTAAAAAATTTCTTGGGATTTGTTTTGCTATCTTTAGCCACCTGTCTTTCATTTTGTATTTTGGCTGATTTGATTTCCTTTTTACAGATTTTGGTAAGTTTTTTGTAAGTATTGAAAGCCTCAGGTGACCCGTCAGATTTATATTTTTTAAATGCCCTCTTTTTCTCATTAATTGCCCTTTTAACTGTAGCTGTAAGCCACGCGGGGTGTAATCTAGCCGTCTATACTTGTTGCCTATTGGAATAAATTTAGAAGTATAAAAACCCAGGATAGATTTGAATTTCTCCCATTTAACATTAGTATCACCATGTGACAGTATCTGATCCCAGTCTATATCCTGTATTGCAGCCCTGAATTTTTGGAAATTAGCCCTCTTAAAATTCAAAGTTTTCGATTTTCCCACCTGTGTCTGATTTTTAAAGTTTAAGAGGAAAATAATTATATTATGATCGCTGTTCCCAAGGGGTTCCCGGATACTGACATTTTGGACAATCTCCGCATTGTTAGAAATCACAAGGTCCAACAATGCGTCACCTCTTGTGGGATCTTCTACAAGCTGCACCATAAAATTATCCTGCAGAAAGTTGATAAAATGTCTCCCCTTCATAGATGAAGACGAGCCCTGACCCCAATTTATATTTGGAAAGTTAAAGTCTCCCATTATCACTACGGTCCCCTCCTGTGCAGCCCGCTCCATCTGTTTATATAGGTGACCCTCTATTTCCTCAGAGATGTTAGGGGGTCTATAAATTACACCAAAAATAATTTTCTCAAAGCTCTCTTGGCTTTGAATTTCAACCCACAAAGTTTCAGCCTCCTCACACTCTGAGACCACTGACTCATACACAATCGCTTTTAAGTCTCTTCTGACATACAGACATACACCACCTCCCCTCCTATTTGCCCTGTCTTTCCGAAAGAGTGTAAAACCTTGAATATTAACACCCCAATCATGCGATGCATCAAGCCATGTCTCTGCTACACCAACAACATCTAACTGTTCCTCTAATATCAGAGCCTCAAGCTCGCCCATTTTGCCTGTAATACTTCTGGCATTTGTGAACATACAATTTAATTTTCCACAGTTATTTATCTGATTTAAAGTAATTTTACTGGCACATATATCCTCACCACTGTTCTGCAACTTGTGGATCTCCTTATCCACTGCCTTAGGCCCCCATACACCGCCCACCTCACCACCCAGAAACATAACCTGCCCCCTCTCTGACCTGTCTACCCCTTCAGTGTCTTCCTTTCCCTCCTCCCCCGATCCTAGTTTAAATACTCCGCCACCCCTGCTAGGATCTTCTCCCCCAGCACAGCAGCCCCCCTTCCATTTAGGTGCAAGTTATCTGCGGAAAACAGGTTGCACCCCAGTGAAAAGTCAGCCCAATGCTCTAGGAACCCAAATCCCTCTGCTCTACACCAGGATCTGAGCCATGCATTTAACTCCCTGAGCTCCCGCTGTCTGCACTGTGTAGCGCATGGCACAGGTAGAATTCCGGAGAATACTACCTTGGAGGTCCTTTTCTTAAGCTTTGAACCTAATTCTTTAAAATTATTCTTCAGGCTCCTCCACCTACCATCTATTCTGTCATTGGTACCAACATGGACCACGACAGCTGGGTCATCCCCAGCCCCTCCCAGTAATTTATCCACCCTTTCCGCCACATGCCGAATCCTGGCACCAGGGAGACAGCAAACCATTCGGTTGAGGCGGTCTTGGCGACAAATTATTCTATCCGTCTTCCTTATTATAGAGTCCCCTACAACCACTAGCTGCCTTGGCTTACCTGCACTCCCATCCACCCTACTACTAGCTGGTCTGCTCCCCCGGCTGTGAGGGAGAGCAGGATCCGCTAGGGCTGCCATTTCTGACACTGACGTCCTTACATCATTGCACAATTTTGCAATTTTATTTATTTTTTTATATTTATATCAGTTCTAGGGAAAGGGGGGTGATTTGAATTTTTAGGTTTTTTTATTATATTTTTTTTTTAACTTTTTTTTTATTTTTATTTTTACTATTTTTCAGACTCCCTAGGGTACTTTAACCCTAGGTTGTCTGATCGACAACAGCTGTGTAGCAACAATTTACTGATGTGCCTGTTAGTGCAGAGATGTAAGATCTAGACATTGAAGTAATGCAGAAATAACAGTGTTTCATATTTGGCTGCTAAGAGAGATTGATCACTTTTTAACAGATTCTTGTTTGGATTGAATGTAACTAATGACAACAAATTGTTCTTTACAAGTTTGGGATATCAATGTATTTCGAAGGGTGGGGTGTCTAAAGCCTGATTTTGTGCATTAATTTTATAATCAATCAAATGAATCAACTTGACATGATGAGGACATAATACAGTACATACTTAAAATTTTAGTAATAGGGAACTGGTCTACCCGAATGCCATCTCTACCATCTGTCAGCAGCCTACACCCGCTTCCTAGACTTTTTCCATTGTAAAACCTCTAAAACTTGGGTAGGACTAGCACAGACAATAAGCCCAAGCACTCAACAACCCTCCGTTTGACCTGGACCTAAAATACTAGAGACCCCACCTCTCTTTCCTTCACTACGGCTCACACATTACAAATTATGAAAGAGACAGGACAAAATCTATCCCTGATCTATCAAAGAGGACGCCTATATCCACAACGAGAGGCCCTTTCCTGACTCGCCCCAGTGGTAACCCAATTAGATTTCCTCAGGTGCTAGCGGGTACTACGATCCAACCCTTACACCTCCTGATATAAAACCAATCACCCACATCTACAAACCATCTCCAATACAATCAACTCAGACATTTCTATGATGCCATAAGGAACCACAAGGACCTATCACGTACCCCTTCTGCCTTCGAACAGGCCTGTCTATCCTCCTCCCCCACACCCCATGCCATTTCCTTTATCTACAAATTGTTAGTCTCCACAAAGTCAGCCTCCCTTCCCTCTTACTGCACAGCCTGGGACCCTGAACTGGGCAAGACTTTTTCTCAAACACAGTGAAAAAAAAATGTCTCTCATTCTCCCAAAGGTCCATGATTGCCACTAGACACCAGGAGACTAGTTGTAAAATCCTCTCCAGATTGTACAGAATCCCCACACTGCTGCATAAATGGTACCCCGAGGTCCCTGATGATTGTTGGCGATGTTGTGAAGTGGGAGGTACCATGACCCAGCTATGGTGGTCCTGTCCCCAACTCCAAACTTTCTGGTCCACAGTCAGCCCCTACATTAAAAATATCACTGGTGCCATCATTCTGAACACCCCAGAAGCAACCCTCCTATTTATGTTTGACATTCCAGTCCATAAGTACAAGAGATCCCTCATTCGGCATCTCCTACAGGCAGCCAAAACAGTTATCCCCAGGAAATGGCGCTCAGACTCCCCCCCCTCCCCCATCACGGAATGGTTGGCGGAAATTGCCTCCACCCAAAGGATGGAGGAGCTCATGGCACAGTCCCCCACAGACCGCACAAGATTCTCCAACACATGGTTACACTGGCAATCATTTCGAACCTCCCCGTAATATCGGGCACTCCAAGACTGAAGTATCTGTGACTAGACCAACCCCTCATCAGTCCCCTAGATGTACCCCCGGCTGCCTCATCCCCTATTCCCTCCTCTCATCCCTATTCCCCCTTTCCCCACCCTTCCTTTCACTTTCCCCTTCTGTTTAGTTCAAGTTACAAATTTGATTACGCAATTGCATGTTATACATTGTTCTGTTATTATTCTACTATTATTGTAATTTTATTCTAAGGCTTTTGGTACTTACTGCCCTAAAAGGCACCCCATTGCTTCATTGCACTGTCATGCCATTGCCCTGTTTTCTGTTCTAACCTAATGTTTAATAAAATCACTGGAATGGAAAAATTTTAGTAATAATTATTTTCTACATGTGTATCATGCGTAGCTTTATAACATGTAATAAAAAAACACATCCAGTGTGTCCCATAGTTATTTTAGGTCAAATAATTGTCCCCCTGTACAAAAAAGGGGAGATTACTGCCATCTGTCATAACTCAATAACTTTTCCCGATGCTCGAGTGCTCGTATCGAATAACGAACCCCATTGAAGTCAATGGGAGACTCGAGCATTTTTCACTGAAAGAACACAGTGAAAGAACACTAAAGAAGAACACATTGCAGATGTTTGCAGATGGTTTCACTGAAAGAACACATTGAAAGAACATAGTGAAGAACACATTGCAGATGTTCCGTACATCTGCTAACTTATCTGAAGACACGAGTGCCAAACTGTGTTCTTCACAATAGTATGTGAAGAACAATATGTGTGAAGAACACATTGTAGATGTTTCCATACATCTGCAATGTGTTCTTCACATACTATTGTGAAAAACAACGTTCGGCACGCGTGTCTTCGGATAAGTTAGCAGATGTACGGAACATCTGCAATGTGTTCTTCACTGTGTTCTTTCAATGTGTTCTTCACTTAAATGTTCACTGTTTTCAATGTATTCTTCACTGTTCTTCACTGTGTTTCGTTAAGTAAATGCTCGATCTTGAGCCGGCAAGATACTCATCCGAGCAACAAGCCGTTTCCGTACATCTGCTAACTTATCTGAAGACACGAGTGCCAAACTGTGTTCTTCACAATAGTATGTGAAGAACAATATGTGTGAAGAACACATTGTAGATGTTTCCATACATCTGCAATGTGTTCTTCACATACTATTGTGAAGAACAACGTTCGGCACGCGTGTCTTCGGATAAGTTAGCAGATGTACAGAACATCTGCAATGTGTTCTTCACTGTGTTCTTTCAATGTGTTCTTCACTTAAATGTTCACTGTTTTCAATGTATTCTTCACTGTTCTTCACTGTGTTTCGTTAAGTAAATGCTCGATCTCGAGCCGGCAAGATACTCATCCGAGCAACAAGCCGTTTCGAGTACGCTAATACTCGAACGAGCATCAAGCTTGGACGAGTATACTCGCTCATCTCTACCAGGAACTCTATGTACTTTTTTATTTAAATATTTCCATTTTATACACAGATTGTTCCAAAGCTCGTAGCGTTGTCTTGAATCTTAAAGAGAACCCAGCCAATATAAAAACTTTGTTAAAAGCATTGCTTTTATCCCTGATGGTACTTTCACACATTCAGTTTTTCAGATGCAGTTTTTGAAGCCAAGAGCAGGTGTGGATCGTAAAGGGGGGAGAGAGTGTATGATTGAGAAAGGCTGTTCCTCCACTTTTTTCACTCCACTCCAATCCCTGGTTTGGACATCATAAACTGCATCTGAACATGTAAAATGCACCGTCAATAGTTCCTTTCCCTGTTGCCATGTTAAAAAAATCTGTTTGTAATCTTATATGCAACTCGCCTAATGTGAGTCCAATGAGAGTAATGGGATCCAGTATATCATCATTCTATATCACAGTATATAAGGTTTGAAAAAGACATCAAGTCCATCAAGACCAACCTTTAAGAATCAAAGAAATGTTTTTTTCCATATAACCTGTGATATTTATGTTCTCCTGAAAGGCATCCAGGCCTCTCTTGAACATGTAGCCGTCACAACAAGCTCCTGTGGTTTGAAACTATGAAACTAGATCTTTGGAAAGATCCTTGTCCTGTCCATTTAGGTATTTGTACATTGTAATGAGGTCTCCCCTCAGCCATTTTTGTTCTAAACTGAAGAATCCCAAATTTTGTAAGTTATCATTGTATTCGTGTCCACCACATACCTGTATTAATCTTGGTTGCTCTCCCCTTCATATGTTCCAGTTCTACAAGTCCTTTTTATTCACTGGTGCCCAAACCTGTACACTATATTCCATGTGTGATCTGACCAGTCATTTGTATAAGGGCAAAACTATGTCCTTATCATGAGAATCTATTCCTCTTTTGATACATCCAAGAATTTTATTTGCTTTATTAGCAGCTGCCTGGCACTATTCACTTAAATAACCATCCACAAATGCCCCCAAATCTTTTTCAGCTGCAGTTTTACAAAGTATTTGACTGTTTGGAACATAATTGTAGTTTAAGTTTCCATGGCCCAAGTGCATAATTTTAATTAATAATGTCTTCGATATTTATTACTTTACACAGCTTAATATAATCTGTGAATATTGAAACTTGACTGTGTAAACACACTATAAGGTCATTAATAAAAATATTAATAATAAGAAGGCCCAATACTGACCCTTGTGGCACCCCATTGGTAACATCAACCGATTCTGAAGATTCCAAAGAAAATTTACATTATAAGCAGTGTTCACTGCACAGCCCTGCCTCCTTGTTCCTGATTGCGAGTCTCACTGCTACAGAACATGCTGCCTTATTGAACTAGTACTAGGAGACTGTCTGCCAATATTCGACTACAGAAATATACAGCACCCTTTACATTCACCTTCAGGGGCAGTAGGAAGTTGAATATAATCCCTTGCTGGAACGTTGAGGAAGAGAAAGACAAACACACACTGAGGCTGTGATTCAGTTCTGATACATCTTAAACCACTCCCTCAAAATGTTTGGAGCTGAGAGAGACCTGCCTATTTAAAGAGAAATAAACCTTATACTACCCTCTGGGAATTGTCTTCAGAGAGTCACATGTCTCTCTCATTCATAAGGGGCCTGGGTTAGCAGTATCAGCATCAGTAAGGGGGTTTATAGACTGTATACTGAAGCTCCCTGCCTCTGTGACTGTAACAGAGGACATCAATAAAAGTCTTTTTTAGAAGAATCCTGGCTCTATACCCATGCATAGAGACATCAATGAAACATGTATAAATACATCTAGAAGGTACCAAGCGTGGTTTGTGGGGGATTTTCCTGGTGACAGGTTCTCTTTAACTTAGTCTATAAATTATGGAATTTTGTTGTTGTAGTGTAGAGTTTTAACCTGTAGTGCCCATTACTATGATCTTCAGCTAATTTTTGTTGATTATCAAATGCAAAATTATCTCCATAATTTTTCAGCTTGTTGAATATTGTACTCATTAGTATCTGATAAAGTCACACATGGCATCTTGCAGCACTCAACAGCGTCCGACAAACCTCGAAATAGTAGTGGTCCAATATCTGCAAGGTGTGGTGATAAATTTCAGTTTTTCCCACAATATTCTCTGTCCATTCAGTCCTATGAAGTTAGACTTTCTGTGGCTGCTAATTGCTGGGATAAAACTGTAACAGCTTCTTGGGTGCAAGCAACTAAGAGTGCCATTCAGTTGTAACCACAGGGCGCCATAGTAAAACATAGAATAGGGTCCCAACTACAACATGACACTGTTAGCAGCATATTTCAAAAGGCTTAGATAATCCACACTGTGTTGTCACATTACACAGATAATAAAGGGAAATTACATGATTTTGATGGTAGATTTCCTTTGAACTATGACAGATGTATCATATAGTCATAATATGTCATAAGGTAAGACAATTACAGCACAATTACAGTAGACAGTTTTATACCGTACAAGATTCATATCCGTTTGGATGATTAATCTGTCATAATTTGAGACTGTTTAGTTGTACTTTACACCTCCTAATGGTTGCCCTGTTTTTCACCAGCAACTTGGACAAAATTCTGTTGGGTTATTGTTATTTTTGGCACAAAGGCAAACCCCTTTCCATAGGTCTCTCACCCACTGTTCATAGGTCACTTACACACTGCATGTCACACCAGATAACAAAAAGTCTTGATACAGATCATTCACCTTTGTGACTAGCATCGATTAGCAGAAGTTCTTGGTGGTCAAAATTCCAAGTGCAAGTTTTTGGGGTAAAATTGATGTTTTACATAATAACATGTAAATCACAAACAAATAACATGTACTCAAAATGATGTATGTAAGGTCTTTCACGGTGTGTTGATGTAACAAAATAACACACACATTTCGCTAAAATGTTATCAGCACCAGAGAGTCTGTGAGAGAACAGGTAGACCAATGATGGGCAACCTTTTGAGCTTGGTGTGTCAAAATTCGCCAAAAAACCGAGAATAACTCGAATGCTGTGTCACCTTTAGAAAAAAAAAACTAATTTTGTAATTACATGTCCAGCAGCGGCCTCCCCTTATTAATAACATGTCCAGCAGCGGCCTCCCCTTATTAATAACATGTCCAGCAGCGGCCTCCCCTTATTAATAACATGTCCAGCAGCGACCTCACCTTATTAATAACATGTCCAGCAGCGGCCTCCCCTTATTAATAACATGTCCAGCAGCGGCTTCCCCTTCTAAATAACATGTCCAGCAGAGGCCTCACCTTATTAATAACATGTCCAGCAGCGGCCTTCCTTTCTTAATAAAATGCCCCAGCTGCCTCCCTTTACTATTAAAATGCCCCCTGTGGCCTCCCTTTACTACTAAAATACCCCTAGCAGCCTCCATTTACTACTAAAATACCCCTAGCCACCTCCCTTTACTACTAAAATACCCCTAGCCGCCTCCCTATACTACTAAAATACCCCGAGCCACCTCCTTTTCCTACTAAAATACCCCTAGTCGTCTCCCTTTAAATATAATGTAATAATAAACTTATATACTTAGCCAGTGATGTCTTCTTCCCTGTAGCTTTACTGCAGGTCTGACGATAATGGCGGCTTGGCTCCTCCAGGTTGCACTGCGCGCCTCGGGTCACGTGACTGACATGACCTGATGTCAGGTCGTCTCAGTCACATGATGAGCAGCGCAAATTGCAGCCTGGAGGAGCCGGAGGAGTTGCACACTGTGGGTGGACCAACGCAGCGCCGGACAGGTAAGCAGGGGGCAGAAACACAGGGACATAACACAGGGGCAACACATTACACGCGTGTCATAGGTTCGCCATCACTGAGGTAGACTATATCTGATATCTCATTGCCCTAATAAACTTGGTTTCTCTCCTCTGCCCCCATTCCAATTCTTCTATATTTATACAGTGGCGCCCAAAACTGTACATAAAATTCCATGTGTAATCTGAACAGTGGTTTAAACAACCCCCGGGGGGGTCCGCTGCTCCGATCGCAGCCCCGGGACTGCCGGTGCCCGGGGCTGCGCGATCCTCCTGCCGGGAGCCGGGTCCTGCCTTCTGGCAGGACCCGGCTGTGACACACTGAGCATGCGCAGCATAATACAGTGTAATACATCTGTATTACACTGTATTAGGTGAAGAATAGCTTGAACAAGTGATAAATGGATCACTTGTTCAAGCTAACCTGTAAAAGTAATGAAAAAAGGTAAAAAAAACACTAATAACACACTTTTGAATAAAAATAATTAATTAAATAAAGTTAAAGTCCCCCTAAACACAAACATTCCCTATACACATCTAATAAAGTGAAAAAACCTGAAAATTTCCAAAATACCCCACATATTTGGTATCACCGCGTCCGTAACAATCTGTACAATAAGTCAGAAACATTATTGGACCCGTACGGTGAACGCCGTAATAACAAAACGCGAAAAACTCGCCAAAAATGTAAATTTTCATAAAATCCCTTCACAAAAATGTTCCAAAAAGTGATCAAAAAAAAGTTATGTGCACCAAAATGGTACCACTGAAAAGGACAACTCAACACGTAAAAAATAAGCCCTAAACTAGCACTGTCAACAAAAAAAAATATTAAAGTTATATCCTGGAAAGATGGCGATGCAAAAACAAATGAGATTTTCTTTATATTCGTTTTTTTCCTGTAAAATATATAAAAAACTATTTAAATGAGGTATCACCGTAATCGTAGTGATCTAGAGAATAAAAATATTATAATATTTTTAGTGTACGGTGTACGACCCCCAAAATATACCAAATAAAAATACCCAAAATTGACAATTTTCTTTTCCTCCATACATTAAAGAGTTAATAAAATCTCATCAAAAAGCTACAGACCCACTAAAATGAAGTATTTGTAAAGTGCATCTCATGTCGCAAAAAATAAGCCTTTATATGTCCAAATTGCCAAAAAAATAAAGATTGTATAGCCATTAAAATGTGACAATGCATAATCTGCTCTGAATGGCGCAGCTCCCCTTCGATGCCCTGGTGTGTGCCCATACAGCAGGTTACCACCACATATGGGGTATTACTATACACGGGATAGATTGGGTATCAAATTTTGTGGAGCGTTTTGATATTTTATCCACTGAGAATTTGTACATTTTATGAAAAACACATGAATTTAGTAAAAAAAAAAAAAATTTCAAAATTGCATCCGATTTTGTTTTAACCTCTGTAAACCAATTAAAGGGTTAACAAACTTCATAAAAGTTGTTTTACGTACGTTTAGGGGTATAGTTTCTATAATGGGGTAATTTATGGGGTTTTACTTTTATTTAGGCCTCTCAAAGTGACTTGAAACCTGAGCAGGTCCCTCAATAGCAGGATTTTGCTTTTTTTATGAAAATGTGAAAAATCGCACCTAACGTTCAAAGCCCCACAACAGCTTACAAAAATAAGACTACAGGCGGTCCCCTACTTAAGAACACCTGACTTACATACAACCCCTAGTTACAAACGGACCACTGGATGTTGGCAATTTACTGTACTTTAGCCCTAGACTACAATAAACAGCTGTAACAGTTATCAGAGGTGTCTGCAATAAAGCTTTATTGTTAATCCTGATTCTAATGACAATCCAACATATTTAAAATCCAATTGTCACAAAGACCAAAAAAAATTTGGCTGGGGTTACAATGATAAAGTATACAGTTTCGACTTACATACAAATTCAACTTAAAGGAAACCTACCACTTGTAGTGGCAGGTTTCCGATGGCAATACCGGGCACCAGCTCAGGGTGAGCTGGTGCCGGAGCTTATTTTAGTTAGTGTTTTAAACCGCGGTATCGCGGTTTAAAACACTTTTTAAACTTTATAGCCGGCGCAGGCAGGTACGCGCTCGGTGCTTACCGTGCGCGCGGCTACATAGGAAGTGAATGAGAGCCGCGCGCATGGTAAGCGCCGAGCGCGTACCTGCCTGCGCCGGCTATAAAGTTTAAAAAGTGTTTTAAACCGCGATACCGCGGTTTAAAACACTAACTAAAATAAGCTCCGGCACCAGCTCACCCTGAGCTGGTGCCCGGTATAGCCATCGGAAACCTGCCACTACAAGTGGTAGGTTTCCTTTAAGAACAAATCTACAGACCCTATCTTGTATGTAACCCGGGGACTGCCTGTATGTATAAAAAAACACGGAGGTATAAAGTAGACATTTGGTGAATGTTGGTTATTATGGTGTTATGACTCATGTGTGGAAAAAGTAGAACATTTTGAATTTCGAAAATTGAGAATTTTTCCAAATTTTCACCAAATATCTGATTTTCTCATAAATAAATGCAAAACATACCACCAAAATTTTGTAACTAACATGAAGTACAATGTGTCACGAGAAAACAATTTCAAAATCCCTTGGATATGTTAAAGCGTTTCGAAGTTATAACCACTTATAGTGACACAGGGCAGATTTGAAAAAATGGGCCGTGTCAGGAAGGTGAAAAGTGGCTTCAGCGTTAAGGGGTTAAGTAAATGTGGGCCATTTTTTCCTGTTTCTATTATGCTTATTCCCATATAGCAAATGTCTTTAACTAACCTTTTTAGAATATTTTCAAAAACATCCCAATTATTTTCAGAGCTTTTATTGTTGAAAAAATTGTCCCAGTTATGCTTTCAAAGAGCTCCCTTAGTTGTTGAAATTTTTTCCCTCTTAAAGGTCAAAGTTCCTGTTGCCATTTCTAAAAGTCATATTAAAGAATAATTCAAAATGAATGATGTTGTGGTCACATAGGGTTACTTATGTGAGCATCAACCTTTAATTTTGATATTCTTCCCCTCAGGGCCAGATTAAGGTTGGTGGGGGCCCCTGGGCGCAAAATCTGGTGGAGGCCCCCACTGATTGTAGCCTGCATACATGTCCTCCTGCTCACTTTCAACTATCCCAGCTGTAACACAGCTACATACAACCGCCTCACTGCCAGTAATACAGCTACATACAGCCGCCTCACCGCCAGTAACACAGCTACATACAGCCGCCTCTCCAGTAACACAGCTACATACAGCCGCATCACCCCCAGTAACACAGCTACATACAGCCGCCTCACCCCCAGTAACACAGCTACATACAGCTGCCTCTCCAGTAACACAGCTACATACAGCCGCCTCACCCCCAGTAACACAGCTACATACAGCCACCTCACCCCCAGTAACACAGCTACATAAAGCCACCTCATCCCCAGTAACACAGCTACATACAGCCGCCTCGCCCCCAGTAACACAGCTACATACAGCAGCCTCATCCCCAGTAACACAGCTATATACAGCCGCTTCATCCCCAGTAACACATCTTTATATTTACCTTCACCCCTACCAGATATGCAGTCCCATGTAACATACACCTCAGCCTGCACAGCCACACACATATTCACTGTATAGAGCATATACATACATACCATATACACAGCATATACAAAAACACACATCATATATATACATATATTTAAAGGTGCACATATATATGCTGATATACATTTATGCGGGTATAAATACAGTATATGCATCTATGCATATATCCACAGCATATACATATACACAGTAGATTTATAAATACACATATACACAGTATATACAAATATACACATAAATACACAGTATATACACAGTAGATACATAAAAACACATATATACACACAGTAGTTTCATATATACACATAAATACACAGTATATACACAGTAGATGCATATATAAACAGTATATACATATATACACATAAATACACAGTATATACACAGTAGATGCATATATACACATATATACAGAGTATATACATATTTAGGGCTCATTTACAAATTTGCAACCACATATATGTCCTCATAGAGGGCAATGGCAGCCCGGCAGTATACACTGTAGATGCACATATACACAGTATATACACTGTAGATGCACATATACACAGTATATACACTGTAGATGCACATATACACAGTATATACACTGTATATACACATATATACACACACAAATACATATTTACACACAAATACATATTTATATACTTACATTTCATGGTGACCGGCCGTGGCATCAGGCAGGTGTTCAAGCGCATGGGGGGTCTTGCGGGTGTTTGTGCGACTGAAGGGGGGGGCGACGGTGGGACTGTTGGTTGTTCGGCCGCGGGGGTGGGGGGGATCGCTTGTTTGGCGGGGGAGGAGGGGGGCAGGGGGACCGTCAGCGTGTGTGCACATTTTCCGGCGAGGGAGTTGTGGGGGCGGTGCTTTTTTGGGCAGGGGCGGCGGGAGTACGAGTGGGATTACTTGTTCAGTGGGGGGCGGTGTTCAGCCGGGTGCTTTTTCCGGCAGGATGGGGGAGTTGCGGAGGGGGGGTGCTGATGGCTCGGCCATGCGGGGTGTGGGCGGCCGTAGAGGCGGTCAACTTTGCCAGGGGGTGTGTGGCTCGGCCTTGCATGGGAATAGGCGGAGGGCGGGCGCGGGGTGATAGGCTCCAGATGGGCGGGTGGGGAGGCTGTCACCTGTGCCAGGGGGCGGGCAGGTGGCAGTCTCGTGTGCCGGGGGGCGGCCAGGCTTCAGCGAGATGTCGACTCAAGAGGGGAGCAGCGGGGAATGCGATCTGGTGGGGGCACCTGGGGGTGCGATCTGGTGGGGGCCCCCGGGCTTGAGCCCCGGGAGCCCGCCTATAATCCGGCCCTGCTTCCCCTTATCTCCACCCATAAGGACTCTACACTCTACATGTGCATGACATTTGTTTTCACATATAAACAAACCTCTCCCCCCTTTCTTATTTTTCTGATTATTTGTAAAAAGATAACCATCTATATTAACAACCCAGTTAAGGCTATTGTCCAGTCATATTTCACTGATACCTACCATTTCATATTTTACCTCCAACATTAAACCTTCCAGTTCCTCTATCTTGTTTGTAAGGCTTCTGGCATTAGTGTACATGAACTTTACATTGTTTCCCCCATCCTTATTACTTTGGCTTCAAAGAAATTAACTTAGTCCACTCCCTGTTAGGTTTTTATTCATTTGCCAACAAATATTCATTTAGCTTTTATACCTCTATATTTCTTTGGTCTACCTGTATACATGATTCCCTCCCTACTTTTCATGTAAACCCCCCCCTCCCTCACTGTTTTATCCCTTTGTCTGTCTTTTCTCACTGTAAAGTTGTCACCTTTCCCCACGTCCTAGTTTAAAAGTCCCAACCCCACCCAAGATCCTTTAGCCGACAGAGAAGTCAGCCCAGTTCTCCATGAATCCAAAATCTTCCTTTCTGCACCATTTTATAAGCCACTTATTTACTCCCTGAGCTTCTGCTGTTGGTACTGGTAGTGTTTCTGAAGACTACCTTGGAGGTCCTTGATCTGAGCTTTCTACCTAGTTTCCTAAAGTCAGTCATAAGGAGCTTCGACCTTCCACCGACTTTATCATTCATACCGGATGTGTACCATAACTGATGGATCTTCACCAGCCCCACAAGCAATCAGTCTATTTGATCTACAACATGCAGAACCTAAGAAATCGCACAACATACTGTTCTGCATTTACAGTTCCGTTGACAGATAACCCTACCTAACTATAGAACCCCCTATTACCAACATTGGTCTACCCTCTTCTACACCCTTATTTCCAACCTTCCTACAAAATTCATTGTTTTGGTTACTAGGTTGCAACATCCCACTGTAGTGATGCTGCTTCTCGTCTTGCATCCGTAATATCAGCCAAACATGTATATACTGTATATTAGGCTCAGCTCAGAAGTAGCCTCCCTGGTACTTTTCCCTCTACCACTAGTTCTAACTGTTATCCAGTTACCAACCTGTGAGCCCTCAGCTTGTCCACCTCCACCCACCTCATCTTCACTGACTCCAATCAGTGCCAGCTGTGTCTCATCTAGAACCTGCTCCAAGAGCAAAATGTTGATTATTTAGATACAGGACCTGGGCTTCCGAATGCTCAACTTGCTTGCGTTTAGTGCAAACGTATTCACCCTCAATTTGCAGTTTAAGGCATGCATACATTTCACATGGCACACACTTGGTAGCCATATCCCTGTTGTGTCTATTCAAATGGATATGAACACAGATAGTATCAATTAACTAAAATACAACATGTTTTTTTTTACAATTCAACTGCGAGAAAGAATCTGAAAAGAAATCCTAAAAAATACATTGTATGATTTTTAAATAATGAATTAGCATTTTATTGCATCAAAAAGTATCTGATCAGCTAGTAACCAGCAAGAATCTCAGACCTTAGGTTTTCTTTCGGAAGCTCTTTCGACTTGTTACCTGTATTACTTGCATATGTTTGAATTTACTACTTCTAAAAAAAAGCACCTGTTCACACAATAAATCCATCACACTCCAACTTCTCTACCATGGCCAATACCAAAGTGCTTTCTAAGGACAACAATTGCACAAGAGGAGTGCCAATCTTCCTCGGTCTTTTCTCCATGCAAGACCTCGCCTCGTGAGGTAAGGATGATTCTGAGAAAGGTCAGATATCAGCCCAGAACTACAAGAGGGGGAAATGGTCAATGACTTGCAGCCAGCTCTCAAAGATCACCATTAGAAAGACACATTACACCATCATGGATTAAAATCCTGCAGAGAAAAACTACAGGAAACCTTGGACTTCTGCAATTGCAATAAAATGCTAATTAATTACTTAAAAATCATACAATGGGATTTTTTGGGAGTTTTTTTACATTCTGACTCGTACCGTAGAAGTGTGCTTACAATAAAAAATATACACCTCTCAATTCTTTCTAGGGGTAAAACTTGCATGATCTGCAGTGTTTAAAATATTCAAGTCTATGCTGCTGCTGAAATACCGACAAAGATAAGACCAGGTTCAAACAACATTTTAAAATTATTATAGATAATTTGAAACAGTTTCTCCAATGTGCCTTAAGTGCATTTTATACAAATGGCCATAACTGTGAACAAGAAAAATGGACCGTTTGTAATGCATTTTTTCATAAAATTTGATCAAAAAAAAACAGAGAACTATTCAAAGACACATACATCTGTGGAATCCAGCGTGCTTAGTCAAGTATATGCCAAAATATGTACTTGAACTAGGATTATATATATTGACCTTGTAGGTATTTTATATGTTGTAATTGATGTATAGCATGATAGTTTTTCTGTCTGTAAAAGTAAAGACTGTTATATCTACTATTTTCTAAAACAGCAATTTATAATTTATTTTATTTAATTTATAAGAGATCTATACCAAAGAAATCGACTAAGAAATATGGTGACTGTGTACAGTTAATATACAGTATTGCTAAATTTACAGAGGGAAATGGGAAAGAAAGTCTTAGAAGATGATGGCTGCTCCTGCTGCCTCTTTTTCTTTTCATGACAGGCAAATTTTGGTAACAGTGTTAAACGTTTCTCCTTAATTGGATTACTTGCATAAATTGCTCCGCTTGTGGACATTTGATAGATGTTTATCCTGTTTATTTTAACATGTCCACATCAGGGGATCCATATGCCTAATACAGCCATGTGCTGGTCAAATCTTAATTTAAAAAGATGAGAATATGGAGCAAGGTTAAAACTGATATTGTCCTTTCATAACCGATAGCCCTGAGTTGTAGATGCCATTATTTCATGTATTTTCAGAGCAAATGAACTTGACAGATGGCCGTGTCACCTAAACCCCTACCTACCAACTTGATTATGCAGAAAACAATACAATAGAAAAGAAATCATTACTGAAGGAACCTGGTTAGTCCATAGAGGGTCGAATGATGCAGAAGAACAAAATTACAGTTGTGGAATGGAACAGCAAGAATGCATTTAACATAAAGTGGGTTACAGCAAGGCAATCAGTCATGGCTAAAGCTATTGTCTGAGCTCGCTTGCATGGTATATAAAGTAATCTGTCATCTCCCACTGAATTCATGCTCAGATTTTAGCAAGAGACTTCCATGACTTTGCCAGGTTTCCTTTATTGGAAAGGAATTTTTTTCTGGCAAACATTTTTCATGTGCTTATTGGTTGCCATTAGAGTAGGGTCCCAAAAAAGATAAAAGATTTACTTAGAAACATAAATGGATTACTTTCATTTGTTTGTAGTTATTAGTATATTTTTCATCATTTATTTGTTTTTATTTAGATGCCAAGAAAAGAAAAAGAACAAGGAAGGTAAGGTTTAAGAGATGTTATGGTAAATCTTTTTCCAAAGGTAGCAGGAACAACACAGACTAGCACCTGTCTTTAAAAGATTGTGTCACCAGAAAATGACCAATTTTAAACGTTTTTATGTTAAATATATTCTTTAGATATTTATTATGAGTGTTAAAATATGTTTTCTTGTCCCTACAATATCATGCAAATCAACTTAATAACAGGGGTGAAACTCATTTTCTATGCAGCAGTCATCCCATTTATATCACAGGCAAGCCAGACAGTATTACAATAGAAGATGACTAGAGATGAGCGAGCACTAAAATGCTCGGGTACTCGTTATTCGAGACGAACTTTTCCCGATGCTCGAGTGCTCGTCTCGAATAACGAGCCCCATTGAAGTCAATGGGAGACTCGAGCATTTTTCAAGGGGACCAAGGCTCTGCACAGGGAAGCTTGGCCAAACACCTGGGAACCTCAGAAAAGGATGGAAACACCACGGAAATGGACAGGAAACAGCAGGGGCAGCATGCATGGATGCCTCTGAGGCTGCTTAATCGCACCATTATGCCAAAATTATGGGCAACAGCATGGCCATGACAGAGTGACAGAATGAAGCTAGATAGCATCTAAAACATCCAATAATTGACCCTGACACTATAGGGGACTTCATGCAGAGGCAGCGGCAGCAGCGGCAGGCTAGAGAGTGGCATGGCGACATACCCTAAATGGACTCAGGCTTCAAATCAATGGGTGGCAGAGAGGAACCAAAGGAGGTGAGCAAGAAGCGCTAAAATAATATCGGTACATGATAAAAGTTTGCCAGTATATTTTGTGGATTACACAGCAGGGTGGCGACAAAGTTAACATGGAAGCCATGAAAAAAACCCAAAATTCTGCCTGACACAGCTCGTTTGATAAGGGGACCATGTATGGAGGCAGTGAACTAGTAGTAGATTAAAGGTGCTGCAGTTAACACTATGTTAGTTGGATCTTGGCATGGAGCTGGCGCTCCGCTGCCAGGCGAGCTTTCGCCAATTCAAGCCCGTGTCTCTAGGCTACTCCCCAAACAGCACTTCTAAGAACCTTTTGTATAAGATCAAGTGTAGTAGCGTTCTTATAAGTTTAGGATATGGCGGGTGAAGGGAATGTAAACAGAAGCGCAAGAAGCGCTGAAATAATATTGGTAAATGATAAAAGTTTGCCAGTATATTTTGTGGATAACACAGCTGGGTGGCGACAAAGTTAACAACTTTGATGTGGAATCCATGAAAACAACCCAAATTTCTGCCTGACACACCTCGTTTGATAAAGGGACGATGTATGGAGGCAGCTATATGGACGACTTTTGGAGGTAGCAATGGAGACAACGTGTGGAGGCTGCTATGGAGACAATTTAATTTGGATAGTGCCTGTATGTGGCAGTCCAAAAAAGTTTTCAAACCAGAGGAGCAGGTAGGTGGCCCTCCAGAAAAATGGAATAGATTGAGTGCCTGTATGTGGCAGTCCCAAAAAGTTTTCAAACCAGAGGAGCAGGTAGGTGGCCTCCAGAAAAATGGAATAGATTGAGTGCCTGTATGTGGCAGTCCCAAAAAGTTTTCAAACCAGAGGAGCAGGTAGGTGGCCCTCCAGAAAAATGGAATAGATTGAGTGCCTGTATGTGGCAGTCCAAAAAAGTTTTCAAACCAGAGGAGCAGGTAGGTGGCCCTCCAGAAAAATTGAATAGATTGAGTGCCTGTATGTGGCAGTCCAAAAAAGTTTTCAAACCAGAGGAGCAGGTAGGTGGCCCTCCAGAAAAATGGAATAGATTGAGTGCCTGTATGTGGCAGTCCCAAAAAGTTTTCAAACCAGAGGAGCAGGTAGGTGGCCCTCCAGAAAAATGGAATAGATTGAGTGCCTGTATGTGGCAGTCCCAAAAAGTTTTCAAACCAGAGGAGCAGGTAGGTGGCCCTCCAGAAAAATGGAATAGATTGAGTGCCTGTATGTGGCAGTCCAAAAAAGTTTTCAAACCAGAGGAGCAGGTAAGTGGCCCTCCAGAAAAATGAAATAGATTGAGTGCCTGTATGTGGCAGTCCAAAAAGGTTTTCAAACCAGAGGAGCAGGTAGGTGGCCCTCCAGAAAAATGGAATAGATTGAGTGCCTGTATGTGGCAGTCCCAAAAAGTTTTCAAACCAGAGGAGCAGGTAGGTGGCCCTCCAGAAAAATGGAATAGATTGAGTGCCTGTATGTGGCAGTCCAAAAAAGTTTTCAAACCAGAGGAGCAGGTAGGTGGCCCTCCAGAAAAATGGAATAGATTGAGTGCCTGTATGTGGCAGTCCAAAAAAGTTTTCAAACCAGAGGAGCAGGTAGGTGGCCCTCCAGAAAAATGGAATAGATTGAGTGCCTGTATGTGGCAGTCCAAAAAAGTTTTCAAACCAGAGGAGCAGGTAGGTGGCCCTCCAGAAAAATTGAATAGATTGAGTGCCTGTATGTGGCACTCCCAAAAATTGTTTAAAACAGAGGACCGGGTCGGTGGCCCTCCAGAAAAATTAAATGCATAAAGTACTATAGCTAGAGCCAGTGGGCCCTGTCAAAAAATAGCCAGTTTCCTCTGCTTTACTGTACAAAGAGGAGGAGAAGGAGGAAAATGAGGAGGAGGAGGAGTGGATAAATTATTCAGGTTGAGCTTCCTTCACCTGGTGGAGATTGGAAATTATGAGAAATCCAGGCTTTATTCATCTTAATAAGCGTCAGCCTGTCAGCGCTGTCAGTCGACAGGCGTGTACGCTTATCGGTGATGATGCCACCAGCTGCACTGAAAACCCGCTCGGACAAGACGCTAGCGGCAGGGCAGGCAAGAACCTCCAAGGCGTACAGCGCCAGTTCGTGCCACATGTCCAGCTTTGAAACCCAGTAGTTGTAGGGAGCTGTGTGATCATTTAGGACGATGGTATGGTCAGCTACGTACTCCCTCACCATCTTTCTGTAAAGATCAGCCCTACTCTGCCGAGACTGGGGACAGGTGACAGTGTCTTGCTGGGGTGACATAAAGCTGGCAAAAGCCTTGTAAAGCGTACCCTTGCCAGTGCTGGACAAGCTGCCTGCTCGCCTACTCTCCCTCGCTACTTGTCCCGCAGAACTACGCACTCTGCCGCTAGCGCTGTCAGAAGGGAAATACTGTTTCAGCTTGTGCACCAGGGCCTGCTGGTATTCATGCATTCTCACACTCCTTTCCTCTCCAGGGATGAGAGTGGAAAGATTTTGCTTGTACCGTGGGTCCAGGAGAGTGAACACCCAGTAATCGGTGCTGGAATAAATTCTTTGAACGCGAGGGTCACGGGATAGGCAGCCTAGCATGAAATCTGCCATATGCGCCAGAGTACCAACGCGTAAGAATTCACTCCCCTCACTGGCCTGACTGTCCATTTCCTCCTCCTCCAACTCCTCCAACTCCTCTTCTTCTGCCCATACACGCTGAACAGTGAAGGACTCAACAATGGTCCCCTCTTGTGTCTCGCCAACATTCTCCTCCTCTTCCTCCTCATCCTCCTCCACCTCCACCTCCTCCGATATGCGCTGAGAAACAGACCTAAGGGTGCTTTGGCTATCAACAAGGGAATCTTCTTCCCCCGTCTCTTGTGACGAGCGCAAAGCTTCCGACTTCATGCTGATCAGAGATTTTTTCAACAGGCCAAGCAGCGGGATGGTGAGGCTGATGATGGCGGCATCGCCACTGACCATCTGTGTTGACTCCTCAAAGTTACTCAGCACCTGACAGATATCAGACATCCACGTCCACTCCTCATTGTAGACTTGAGGAAGCTGACTGACCTGACTACCAGTTCTGGTGGAAGTTGACATCTGGCAGTCTACAATCGCTCTGCGCTGCTGGTAAACTCTGGATAACATGGTTAATGTTGAATTCCACCTTGTGGGCACGTCGCACAACAGTCGGTGAGCGGGCAGTTGGAGGCGGCGCTGCACTGCCCTGAGAGTGGCAGCATCTGTGCTGGACTTCCTGAAATGCGCACAGATGCGGCGCACCTTTGTGAGCAAATCAGACAGATTGGGGTATGTCTTGAGGAAACGCTGAACTATCAGATTTAACACATGGGCCAGGCATGGCACATGTGTCAGTCTGCCGAGTTGCAGAGCCAGCACCAGGTTACGGCCGTTGTCACACACAACCATGCCTGGCTTCAAGTTCAGCGCTGCCAGCCACAGATCAGTCTGCGCCGTGATGCCCTGTAATAGTTCTTGGGCGGTGTGCCTTTTATCGCCTAGGCTCAGCAGTTTGAGCACCGCCTGCTGTCGATTAGCGACGGCACTGCTGCTGTGCCTAGAGCTACCGACTGATGGCGCCATGCCCACGGATGATAGTTCGGAGGAGGAGGTGGAGGAGGGGTGGGAGGAGGAGGAGGCATAGTAGGCCTGAAACACCTGGACCGAGGTAGGCCCCGCAATCCTTGGCGTCGGCAGTATATGACCAGCCGCAGGGCAGACTCGGTCCCAGCCTCCACCAAGTTAACCCAATGTGCCGTCAGCGATATATAGTGGCCCTGCCCGGCAGCACTCGTCCACGTGTCCGTGGTCAGGTGGACCTTGTCAGAAACGGCGTTGGTCAGGGCACGGATGATGTTGTCTGACACGTGCTGGTGCAGGGCTGGGACGGCACATCGGGAAAAGTAGTGGCGGCTGGGGACCGAATACCGAGGGGCGGCCGCCGCCATGAGGTTGCGAAAGGCCTCGGTCTCTACTAGCCTATAGGGCAGCATCTCCAGGCTGAGCAATCTGGAGATGTGGACATTAAGGGCTTGGGCGTGCGGGTGGGTTGCACTATATTTGCGTTTCCGCTCCAGCGTCTGGGGTATGGAGAGCTGAACGCTGGTGGATGCTGTGGAGGATCGTGGAGGCGACGATGGGGTTTTTGTGGCAGGGTCCTGGGCAGGGGGCTGACTATCAGCTGACACAGGGGAAGGAGCAGTGGTGTGCACGGCCGGAGGTGAACGGGCTTGTTGCCACTGAGTGGGGTGTTTAGCATTCATTTGCCTGCGCATACTGGTGGTAGTTAAGCTATTAGTGGTGGAACCCCTGCTGATCCTGGTTTGGCAAATGTTGCACACCACAGTCCGTCGGTCATCCGGTGTTTCCTTAAAGAACCTCCAGACTTCTGAAAATCTAGCCCTCGCCGCAGGAGCCCTCGCCACGGGAGCTTCACTAGTTGACACATTTGGCGCTGATGCACCAGGTCTGGCCCTGCCTCTCCGTCTGGCCCCATCACTGCCTCTTCCAACCTGTTCTGGTTGAGGACTCTCCTCCGTCTCAGAAGCACTGTGTTCACCCGGCCTATCAACCCAGCTTGGGTCTGTCACCTCATCATCCTCCGATCCCTCAGTCTGCTCCCCCCTCGGACTTCCTGCCCTGACAACATATTCACCACTGTCTGACAACCGTGTCTCCTCATCGTCGGACACCTCTTTACACACTTCTTCCACTACGTCAAGAAGGTCATCATCACCCACAGACTGCGACTGGTGGAAAACCTGGGCATCGGAAAATTGCTCAGCAGCAACCGGACAAGTGGTTTGTGACTGTGGGAAGGGTCCAGAAAACAGTTCCTCAGAGTATGCCGGTTCAAATGCCAAATTTTCCTGGGAGGGGGCAGACTGGGGGGGAGGAGGCTGAGGTGCAGGAGCTGGAGGAGTGCCGATTTCGGTGACATGGGTGGACTGCGTGGAAGACTGACTGGTGGACAAATTGCTCGAAGCATTGTCCGCAATCCACGACATCACCTGTTCGCACTGTTCTGGCCTCAACAGTGCTCTACCACGAGTCCCAGTAACTTCAGACATGAACCTAGGGAGTGTAGCTCTGCGGCGTTCCCCTGCTCCCTCATCAGCAGGTGGTGTCTCACCCCGCCCAGGACCACGGCCTCTGATTCCTGCAGTAGTTGGACGCCCACGTCCCCGCCCTCGTCCTCTACCCCTAGCCCTCGGGTTAAACATTTTGAAAATGAAAGTTATAACTTTAATTTTTTTTTTACTTTTTTTTGTGTTTTTTTGTGTTTTTTAGGTTTTTTTTGTGTTTTTTAGTTTTTAAAACCAAACAATGCTATCCTATTGCTATGGCTATTTTCTAGCCAAGTATGAAAGCACACTGCTATGCCAGATGAGATGACGCTGAGTTATTAAAAAAATAAACGTAAAATAAAAAAGGAAAACCAGAAATCAAATATATATAACGCTACTGTAGGCGTAAGTAAGCCGTTTGGATTCTCCTATGGCTATTTTCTAGCCAAGTATGAAAGCACACTGATGAGATGACGCTGAGTTATGAAAAAATAAACGTAAAATAAAAAGAAACTGCCAGACTGTGCCTAATTGAAATCCAACCGCTAATAAATTTTCCCACTTCGGTCTTTGCGATGGATATGTGCGTCACTAAGCGCAAAACACAGCGGTCGCAAGTCTCACTACAAATTGCTCACAATTTGCTAGTAGATGCACTGCAGCAAGGACAGCCACCAGCAGATCAACCAGAAATCAAATATATATAACGCTACTGTAGGCGTAAGTAAGCCGTTTGGATTCTCCTATGGCTATTTTCTAGCCAAGTATGAAAGCACACTAATGAGATGATGCTGAGTTATGAAAAAATAAACGTAAAATAAAAAGAAACTGCCAGACTGTGCCTAATTGAAATCCAACCTCTAATAAATTTTCCCACTTCGGTCTTTACGATGGATATGTGCGTCACTAAGCGCAAAACACAGCGGTCGCAAGTCTCACTACAAATTGCTCACAATTTGCTAGTAGATGCACTGCAGCAAGGACAGCCACCAGCAGATCAACCAGAAATCAAATATATATAACGCTACTGTAGGCGTAAGTAAGCCGTTTGGATTCTCCTATGGCTATTTTCTAGCCAAGTATGAAAGCACACTGATGAGATGACGCTGAGTTATGAAAAAATAAACGTAAAATAAAAAGAAACTGCCAGACTGTGCCTAATTGAAATCCAACCCCTAATAAATTTTCCCACTTCGGTCTTTGCGATGGATATGTGCGTCACTAAGCGCAAAACACAGCGGTCGCAACTCTCACTACAAATTGCTCACAATTTGCTAGTAGATGCACTGCAGCAAGGACAGCCACCAGCAGATCAACCAGAAATCAAATATATATAACGCTACTGTAGGCGTAAGTAAGCCGTTTGGATTCTCCTATGGCTATTTTCTAGCCAAGTATGAAAGCACACTGATGAGATGATGCTGAGTTATGAAAAAATAAACGTAAAATAAAAAGAAACTGCCAGACTGTGCCTAATTGAAATCCAACCCCTAATAAATTTTCCCACTTCGGTCTTTGCGATGGATATGTGCGTCACTAAGCGCAAAACACAGCGGTCGCAACTCTCACTACAAATTGCTCACAATTTGCTAGTAGATGCACTGCAGCAAGGACAGCCACCAGCAGATCAAACAGAAATCAAATATATATAACGCTACTGTAGGCGTAAGTAAGCCATTTGGATTCTCCTATGGCTATTTTCTAGCCAAGTATGAAAGCACACTGCTATGCCAGATGAGATGACACTGAGTTATTAAAAAAATAAACGTAAAATAAAAAGTAAATGGCAGACTGTGCCTAATTGAAATCCAACCCCTAATAAATTTTCCCACTTTGGTGTTTGAGGTGGATATGTGTGTCACTAAGAGCTAAACACAACGGTAGCAAGTCCCCCTGCAAATTCCTCACAATATGGTACTAGCTGCACTACTAGTGCCAGCAAGCCCAGCCACAAGCAAACAAAAAAAAAAAAGTATAACGTTATTGTAGCCCTAAGAAGGGCTGTTGGGTTCTTGTTGAATCACTCCTGCCTAACACTATTCTAATAGAACACCCTAACGCTTTCCCTGACCAGCAGCAGCTCTCTCCCTAGCGGCATCCAGACACAGAATGATCCGAGCAGCGCGGGCAGCGGCTAGTCTATCCCAGGGTCACCTGATCTGGCCAGCCAACCACTGCTATCGACGTGTAAGGGTACCACGTCATGCTGGGTGGAGTGCAGAGTCTCCTGGCTTGTGATTGGCTCTGTTTCTGGCCGCCAAAAAGCAAAACGGCGGGAGCTGCCATTTTCTCGAGCGGGCGAAGTATTCGTCCGAGCAACGAGCAGTTTCGAGTACGCTAATGCTCGAACGAGCATCAAGCTCGGACGAGTATGTTCGCTCATCTCTAAAGATGACACATCTATAGAAAAATGCCATAATTTTTTTCAATTCTAACAGTAAATGTCACAGCTTATTTACATCTTCTGTATGTACATAAAAACTCTCCAAAGACCTCAATGGGTCGACTCAGACAATTGCTGCCTATGTGCATGAGGCTGCTGTAAAGCATAATGCTATATGCTGTTACTAAAGCGCAAACAAGATGTCAGCCCCTAAAATCTTGGAACAATAAGAGAAGAAAAACCTACTTAAAAAAAAACAGATGAAGAAGAAATAGTAATATATTTTACCTGGTTTTAATTAGTCAAAATGAAAACTAGTAGCATCTTCCCTTTATACTACTGTGGTGCTTGGACAGTATCGGAAGCTTAAAACTTAAATAATCCCAAAAAATGGGAAATTATTTCTCGCCACAGCACAGATATAACCACATGAAGACCGGACATAACAGGAACAGCCAAGTACATATATGCCTATAATTTTTGCATACACTGGCATTTCGCATAGACTTTTTCAGTATTAACCTTCCAATCAAGATGTTCATCCAGATAAACTCCCAGGTGTTTAAATGTAGGCCAGACCTCTTTGTCCACTCCACAAATGTATTCATTATATTAACATATTCATTGTCTGCGTCTGCACCCCTTCCTGATCGACCAAAATTACGGTATTATCAGATTATTTCTGTACATGACAGGTCTGACTACAATACTGAAAATCATCTGTATAAATAGTAAACAGAAAGGGGGAAAGAACTGGCGCCCCTATCCAACTGGTCACTATCTTTTACTTGCATTCTCCCATCCTCACCTGTTGTGGATGACCCTTCATGTAATCCATAGCCCACTGCACCATACCCCCACATACCCCCATTTCTTTATTTACGTAGCGCACACAGATTAAGCAGCGCTGCTCAGAGTTTGCCAAATCGGACCCGATCCCCAATGTGGCTCACAATCTAATCAAGTCGAAGAAAAGCAGCTTCCCCTCTTCTAAGTAGGTTTAGATACAATGGAGCATATAAATAGTCTCATCCTCCACCCCCATCCCCTCCTTACAGTTAGGGCCAGAAATATTTGGACAGTGACACAAGTTTTGTTATTTTAGCTGTTTACAAAAACATGTTCAGAAATACAATTATATATATAATATGGGCTGAAAGTGCACACTCCCAGCTGCAATATGAGAGTTTCGACATCCAAATCGGAGAAAGGGTTTAGGAATCATAGCTCTGTAATGCATAGCCTCCTCTTTTTCAAGGGACCAAAAGTAATTGGACAATGGGCTGCAATTAACTCTGAAGGCGTCTCCCTCGTTAACCTGTAATCAATGAAGTAGTTAAAAGGTCTGGGGTTGATTCCAGGTGTGTGGTTTTGCATTTGGAAGCTGTTGCTGTGACCAGACAACATGCGGCCAAAGGAACTCTCAATTGAGGTGAAGCAGAACATCCTGAGGCTCAAAAAAAAGAAAAAATGCATCAGAGAGATAGCAGACATGCTTGGAGTAGCAAAATCAACAGTCGAGTACATTCTGAGAAAAAAGGAATTGACTGGTGAGCTTGGGAACTCATAAAGGCCTGGGCGTCCACGGATGACAACAGTGGTGGATGATCGCCGCATACCTTCTTTGGTGAAGAAGAACCCGTTCACAATATCAACTGAAGTCCAGAACACTCTCAGCGAAGTAGGTGTATCTGTCTCTAAGTCAACAGTGAAGAGAAGACTCCATGAAAGTAAATACAAAGGGTTCACATCTAGATGCAAACCATTCATCAATTCCAAAAATAGACAGGCCAGAGTTAAATTTGCCAAAAAACACCTCAAGAAGCCAGCTCAGTTCTGGAAAAGTATTCTATGGACAGATGAGACAAAGATCAACCTGTACCAGAATGATGGGAAGAAAAAAGTTTGGAGAAGAAAGGGAAGGGCACATGATCCAAGGCACACCAAATCCTCTGTAAAATATGGTGGAGGCAACGTGATGGCATGGGCATGCATGGCTTTCAGTGGCACTGGGTCACTTGTGTTTATTGATGACATAACAGCAGACAAGAGTAGCCGGATGAATTCTGAAGTGTATCGGGATATACTTTCAGCCCAGATTCAGCCAAATGCTGCAAAGTTGATCAGACGGCGCTTCATAGTACAGATAGACAATGAACCCAAGCATACAGCCAAAGCTACCCAGGAGTTCATGAGTGCAAAAAAGTGGAACATTCTGCAATGGCCAAGTCAATCACCAGATCTTAACCCAATTGAGCATGCATTTCACTTGATCAAATCCAGACTTAAGACGGAAAGACCCGCAAACAAGCAAGACCTGAAGGCTGCGGCTGTAAAGGCCTGGCAAGCATTAAGAAGGAGGAAACCCAGCGTTTGGTGATGTCCATGGGTTCCAGACTTAAGGCAGTGATTGCCTCCAAAGGATTCGCAACAAAATATTGAAAATAAAAATATTTTGTTGGGGTTATGTTTATTTGTCCAATTACTTTTGAGCTGCTAAAATGTGGAGTGTTTGTAAAGAAATGTGTACAATTCCTACATTTTCTAGCAGATATTTTTGTTCAACCCTTCAAATTAAACGTTACAATCTGCACTTGAATTCTGTTGTAGAGGTTTCATTTCAAATCCAATGTGGTGGGAAAATTTTTATTTAGCTGCTTTGCTTCACAGTTTCTTTTGCTGCCTGACATTTTTTGCCACCTCACAGCTGACATTTTCATTGATCCCATTTTGGGAACAGTAAAACCTTTGATTAGGACATACTATTTTGTATGCCCATTCAGTATTTGAACCCTAAAGTCTGATCATTCATACAATATACTGCAATACAACTGTATCTCAGTATAATGTAACATACAGCCTCCCCATTTACTCCCTGTATTGGTATAATATGCATCCACACATGACAGCTAAGGGAGATTTTAATAGGCTCATGGAAGGAAGATCCTAGATTGTATCACAAACATGCAGCTGTTCTTTATGTGGCACACTTCAGCTTGACTGTGTCACGTAAAAGATTAACACCTTAAAAGGTTGACTGTGGGTGTCTGCTTTATAATGCAGCAGACATGCAGCCTATATTGAGAGGCATATCCTGTGAGCCCTCCCCATTTTAAAATGGTTATCCCCTAGACAAACTAGCCCAACTCGTGAAAATTGTGTCACTGTCCAAATATTTCTGGCCCTAACTGTATATGCAAACTGCAATAGATCCCGATGGTCCGATGTCACTGTCTTTAGATATATGCTTTTTTTCACCATTTTCACTGCATTTGGAATTTATTTCTTGCTTCCCAGTACATGGCATGGAATATTAAATACCCTAAAGAGCCCTCATACAGCTCTTTACATGGAAAAATAAAAAAGTTTTGAAGATGGGAAGTAAAAAAATGAAAATGCTAAAAATTTAAAAGAGTCTTGGCGGGGAGCAGTTAAAATACAAACCTCACATATTTTATATTTGCATCCATGACCACAACAGGGAAAATCTAGTATTGCATGGTGGCATGTACGAGCACCAGAGTGCAGTTTCAAATAACATAACATAGTTCATATAGAGGAGGCGACTATGATTTTCATATGTATTAACTAGACATAGGAGCACAGTTTGTCTAGGGGATAACCATTTTAAAATGGGGAGGGCTCACAGGATGTGCCTCTCAATATAGGCTGCATGTCTGCTGCATTATAAAGCAGACACCCACAGTCAACCTTTTAAGGTGTTAATCTTTTAACCCTATGGCTTATTTTCTGCGTAACAAATTGCACTTCCTAGTGACGGTATTTAATATTCCATGGTGCGTACTGGGAAGCAGGAAAAAAATTCCAAATGCAGTGAAAATGGTGAAAAAACACATTTGCGACATTTTCTTGTGGGCTTGGATTTTACAGCTTTCACTGTGTGCCCCAAATGACATGTCTACTTTATTCTTTCGGTTGCTACGATTATGTGGATACCAAATTTGTATAGGTTTTATAATGTTTTCATACATTTAAAAAAATTAAAACCTCCTGTACAAAAATTTTTTGGGGGATTTTGCCGTCTTCTGGCGGCAATAACTTTTTCATACTTTGGTGTACGGAGCTGTGGGTGGTGTCATTTTTTGTGACTTTTGATGGTGTTTTCATTGCTATCATTTTTAGGACTGTGCGACCTTTTGATCACTTTTTATTAATTTTTTTATATTTTCCAAAATGGCAAAAAAATTTCATTTTTGAATTTGGACGCTATTTTCCGTTACGAAGTTAAACGCAGCGAAAAACCGTTATTATATTTTGATAGATCGGACATTTTCGGACGAGGCGATACCTAATGTGTTTAAGATTTTTACTGTTTATTAATATTAATATCAGTTCTAGGGAAAGGGGGGTGATTTGAATTTTTAGGTTTTTTTATTATAATTTTTTTTTTTTTACTTTTTTTTACTTTTACTATTTTTCAGACTCCCTAGGGTACTTTAACCCTAGGTTGTCTGATCGATCCTACCATATACTGCCATACTGCAATATGGCAGTATATGGGAATTTTACTCCTCATTCATTACAATGTGCTGATAGCACATTGTAATGAATGGGTTAAAACGAGACAGCTTCATGGCAACAGATCAACGGATCATCGCTCCCCGTGACGTCATCGGGGAGCGATGATCCGCGGCAAGATGGTGGCGCCCATGTGGCGCCATCTTACTGAAGCCTCCGGCAGCATTGCCGGCGGCGATCGTAGTGAAAGCACCCGCGATCGGTGCTAGCACCGATCGCGGGTGTTACCGGTAAGCCTTTGCTGCAATATGCAGCAAAGACTTACCGGCTATGGAGAGGGCTCGGCCCGCGAGCCCTCTCCATGCACCCGGACCCGGCGCGCGCCGAGCCCTCTCCATAGCCGGTAAGTCTTTGCTGCATATTGCAGTCAAGCTGCAGTCAAGCATTATGTGACACAGTCAAGCTGAAGTGTGCCACATAAAGAACAGCTGCATGTTTGTGATACCATCTAGGATCTTCCTTCCATGAGCCTCTTAAAATCTCCCTTAGCTGTCATGTGTGGATGCATATTATACCAATACAGGGAGTAAATGGGGAGGCAGTGTGTTACATTATACTGAGATACAGTTGTATTGCAGTATATTGTATGGATGATCAGACTTTAGGGTTCAAATACTGAATGGGCATACAAAATAGTATGTCCTAATCAAAGGTTTTACTGTTCCCAAAATGGGATCAATGAAAATGTCAGCTGTGAGGTGGCAAAAAATGTCAGGCAGCAAAAGAAACTGTGACGCAAAGCCGCTGAATAAAAATTTTCCCTTTCCTTTCTTGTTTTAACATTATACATCTTGCTTTTCTTTGCCATCAGCAAACCTATTCTTACAAGATTTATTATCAGGTGATACAATTAACCTAGCGAATTGTCATCATATGAAGGATAATAAGAATTATGTTAATTAAGTTAAGTTGCTATTGCACAAATTTAAAAAGTACAGTCTTCATTACAGGCAGTCCCCGGGTTACATACAAGATAGGGACTGTAGGTTTGTTCTTAAGTTGAATTTGTATGTAAGTCGAAACTGTATATTTTATCATTGTAGTTCCCGACAATTTTTTTTTTTTGCCCCAGTGACAATTGGAGTTTCAAATTTTTTTGCTGTAATAGGACCAAGAATTATCAATAAAGCTTCATTGCAGACAATTTTAAGCTGATTATTGCAATCTGGGACTATTTTAAAGCATCCAGAGAGCTTCACCAGAGGTCACAGTGGGCAGAGGGGTCCTTCTGTAACTATGGGTTGTCTGTAAGTCGGGTGTCCTTAAGTAGGGGACCGCCTGTATTGGAGTATTGAAACTTAGTTAACCAATGTGATACAAAGTGCATGGCTTGAAGTGATTGGCTCTCAATACAAGCTGAACTCTCTGACAAATGAAAAATTTGCACATTTCCAACTATATGAAAGGTAAAGAGGTTCAGTTTACATTGCACTTCTGGCTTTTGTTCTTAGGCGAGCAGATATATGCAATGTTAAATATGCATAAACTAGGACTAAATAGCATACAGTTAAGCCTGTTAAAGGGACTATGTGTCACTGCTTAGGAACTGCATTCTGACTTATCTTATTTAATTCAGGGATCCCAGACTGTGCTGAATCCACTAAAGCTTTACACATTCCCAGCTTTTATGGTTATTTGTTTAACACTGCCTCATTGAAATGATGCTTCAACTGAAGTGCAGGAGTTAATTTGTGTCCATGTGGCTGCAGGATGGAAGTTCAAAGGTATTTAAGTAAAGCTCCATTGGAGCCCCACAATAAAATTGCTACATTTACAGAATAATCATCTGATCCATCTTCGAAAAATAAAAGAATGAAGCGCTAGATATTATTTTCTATATCCAGTGAATTTCTCTTCTGTTTTGTATGCTTAGAGGCAGGCAGGTGTGAAATGAGGTAACAAAATAAAACAGAGTCAGATTAATATGAAGAGGCTTTTTAAGAAGATCATTGTCACATTTGGATACATCATTTGTATAACAATTGGTTATACAATGAAAAAGTGTTTCTGGTGAAAAAGTTAATTTGGTTATTGTAATTCCCCATTTTTTTTTAAATGCACTTTACACAATTTCTCTATACAATACTGTCTTCCCTGTTGGTAAGAGGGTATCCTTGTATGTCTGTTCTAGCTACTCCCTTAAGGAACTAATGAGTCTGTTTTGTAATATAAACAAAAAAGTTGAAAAATGTGTTTAGCATAACAATCTGCATTATACTGGTCCACAATGAAGATCTGTTTTTTGTGTAAAATAAATATATTATTATGCAAAAAAAAAATACATATTTAAAAATACTTGTAACGACAATGCTGACAGTAATATTTAAATTGTTTTAATGTTAATGTTTACACTACAATTTATATAAATAACAGAACAGCAAGAACAAAAAAACATTCACATGAAGTCAAACACAATTGAAATCAGAATACAGTGGCGGTTTTCTATGCTGGTTATAATAGATCTAATAGGCCAGGATATCACCATTGTGACCTGCCGTGTTCCCGACCCGCTATGCCCACATATATTTAAGAATACATGCATTTAGTATTTATCTTTAATAGAGATGAGCGAACATACTCGTCCGAGCTTGATGCTCGTTCGAGCATTAGCGTACTCGAAACTGCTCGTTGCTCGGACGAATACTTCGCCCGCTCGAGAAAATGGCAGCTCCCGCCGTTTTGCTTTTTGGCGGCCAGAAACAGAGCCAATCACAAGCCAGGAGACTCTGCACTCCACCCAGCATGACGTGGTACCCTTACACGTCGATAGCAGTGGTTGACTGGCCAGATCAGGTGACCCTGGGATAGACTAGCCGCTGCCCGCGCTGCTCGGATCATTGTGTGTCTGGATGCCGCTAGGAAGAGAGCTGCTGCTGGTCAGGGAAAGCGTTAGGGTGTTCTATTAGAATAGTGTTAGGCAGGAGTGATTCAACAAGAACCCAACAGCCCTTCTTAGGGCTACAATAACGTTATACTTTTTTTTTTTTGTTTGCTTGTGGCTGGGCTTGCTGGCACTAGTAGTGCAGCTAGTACCATATTGTGAGGAATTTGCAGGGGGACTTGCTACCGTTGTGTTTAGCTCTTAGTGACACACATATCCACCTCAAACACCAAAGTGGGAAAATTTATTAGGGGTTTAATTTCAATTAGGCACAGTCTGCCATTTACTTTTTATTTTACGTTTATTTTTTCATAACTCAGCGTCATCTCATCAGTGTGCTTTCATACTTGGCTAGAAAATAGCCATAGGAGAATCCAAACGGCTTACTTACGCCTACAGTAGCGTTATATATATTTGATTTCTGGTTGATCTGCTGGTGGCTGTCCTTGCTGCAGTGCATCTACTAGCAAATTGTGAGCAATTTGTAGTGAGAGTTGCGACCGCTGTGTTTTGCGCTTAGTGACGCACATATCCATCGCAAAGACCGAAGTGGGAAAATTTATTAGGGGTTGGATTTCAATTAGGCACAGTCTGCCATTTCCTTTTTTATTTTACGTTTATTTTTTTAATAACTCAGCGTCATCTCATCTGGCATAGCAGTGTGCTTTCATACTTGGCTAGAAAATAGCCATAGGAGAATCCAAACGGCTTACTTACGCCTACAGTAGCGTTATATATATTTTATTTCTGGTTGATCTGCTGGTGGCTGTCCTTGCTGCAGTGCATATACTAGCCAATTGTCAGGAATTTGGAGTGAGACTTGCGACCGCTGTGTTTAGCGCTTAGTGACGCACATATCCATCGCAAAGACCGAAGTGGGAAAATTTATTAGGGGTTGGATTTCAATTAGGCACAGTCTGGCAGTTTCTTTTTATTTTACGTTTATTTTTTCATAACTCAGCGTCATCTCATCAGTGTGCTTTCATACTTGGCTAGAAAATAGCCAAAGGAGAATCCAAACGGCTTACTTACGCCTACAATAGCGTTATATATATTTTATTTCTGGTTGATCTGCTGGTGGCTGTCCTTGCTGCAGTGCATCTACTAGCCAATTGTGAGGAATTTGGAGTGAGACTTGCGACCGCTGTGTTTAGCGCTTAGTGACGCACATATCCATCGCAAAGACCGAAGTGGGAAAATTTATTAGGGGTTGGATTTCAAATAGGCACAGTCTGGCAGTTTCTTTTTATTTTACGTTTATTTTTTCATAACTCAGCGTCATCTCATCAGTGTGCTTTCATACTTGGCTAGAAAATAGCCAAAGGAGAATCCAAACGGCTTACTTACGCCTACAATAGCGTTATATATATTTTATTTCTGGTTGATCTGCTGGTGGCTGTCCTTGCTGCAGTGCATCTACTAGCCAATTGTGAGGAATTTGGAGTGAGACTTGCGACCGCTGTGTTTAGCGCTTAGTGACGCACATATCCATCGCAAAGACCGAAGTGGGAAAATTTATTAGGGGTTGGATTTCAATTAGGCACAGTCTGGCAGTTTCTTTTTATTTTACGTTTATTTTTTCATAACTCAGCGTCATCTCATCAGTGTGCTTTCATACTTGGCTAGAAAATAGCCAAAGGAGAATCCAAACGGCTTACTTACGCCTACAATAGCGTTATATATATTTTATTTCTGGTTGATCTGCTGGTGGCTGTCCTTGCTGCAGTGCATCTACTAGCCAATTGTGAGGAATTTGGAGTGAGACTTGCGACCGCTGTTTTTAGCGCTTAGTGACGCACATATCCATCGCAAAGACCGAAGTGGGAAAATTTATTAGGGGTTGGATTTCAAATAGGCACAGTCTGGCAGTTTCTTTTTATTTTACGTTTATTTTTTCATAACTCAGCGTCATCTCATCAGTGTGCTTTCATACTTGGCTAGAAAATAGCCAAAGGAGAATCCAAACGGCTTATTTACGCCTACAATAGCGTTATATATATTTTATTTCTGGTTGATCTGCTGGTGGCTGTCCTTGCTGCAGTGCATCTACTAGCCAATTGTGAGGAATTTGGAGTGAGACTTGCGACCGCTGTGTTTAGCGCTTAGTGACGCACATATCCATCGCAAAGACCGAAGTGGGAAAATTTATTAGGGGTTGGATTTCAATTAGGCACAGTCTGGCAGTTTCTTTTTATTTTACGTTTATTTTTTCATAACTCAGCGTCATCTCATCAGTGTGCTTTCATACTTGGCTAGAAAATAGCCAAAGGAGAATCCAAACGGCTTACTTACGCCTACAATAGCGTTATCTATATTTTATTTCTGGTTGATCTGCTGGTGGCTGTCCTTGCTGCAGTGCATCTACTAGCCAATTGTGAGGAATTTGGAGTGAGACTTGCGACCGCTGTGTTTAGCGCTTAGTGACGCACATATCCATCGCAAAGACCGAAGTGGGAAAATTTATTAGGGGTTGGATTTCAATTAGGCACAGTCTGGCAGTTTCTTTTTATTTTACGTTTATTTTTTCATAACTCAGCGTCATCTCATCAGTGTGCTTTCATACTTGGCTAGAAAATAGCCAAAGGAGAATCCAAACGGCTTACTTACGCCTACAATAGCGTTATATATATTTTATTTCTGGTTGATCTGCTGGTGGCTGTCCTTGCTGCAGTGCATCTACTAGCCAATTGTGAGGAATTTGGAGTGAGACTTGCGACCGCTGTGTTTAGCGCTTAGTGACGCACATATCCATCGCAAAGACCGAAGTGGGAAAATTTATTAGGGGTTGGATTTCAATTAGGCACAGTCTGGCAGTTTCTTTTTATTTTACGTTTATTTTTTCATAACTCAGCGTCATCTCATCAGTGTGCTTTCATACTTGGCTAGAAAATAGCCAAAGGAGAATCCAAACGTCTTACTTACGCCTACAATAGCATTATATATATTTTATTTCTGGTTGATCTGCTGGTGGCTGTCCTTGCTGCAGTGCATCTACTAGCCAATTGTGAGGAATTTGGAGTGAGACTTGCGACCGCTGTGTTTAGCGCTTAGTGACGCACATATCCATCGCAAAGACCGAAGTGGGAAAATTTATTAGGGGTTGGATTTCAATTAGGCACAGTCTGCCATTTCCTTTTTATTTTACGTTTATTTTTTCATAACTCAGCGTCATCTCATCTGGCATAGCAGTGTGCTTTCATACTTGGCTAGAAAATAGCCATAGCAATAGGATAGCATCGTTTGGTTTTAAAAACACAAAAAAAAAATTAAAAAACACAAAAAAACACAAAAAAAAGTTAAAAAAAAATTAAAGTTATAACTTTCATTTTCAAAATGTTTAACCCGAGGGCTAGGGGTAGAGGACGAGGGCGGGGACGTGGGCGTCCAACTACTGCAGGGGTCAGAGGCCGTGGTCCTGGGCGGGGTGAGACACCACCTGCTTATGAGGGAGCAGGGGAACGCCGCAGAGCTACACTCCCTAGGTTCATGTCTGAAGTTACTGGGACTCGTGGTAGAGCACTGTTGAGGCCAGAACAGTGCGAACAGGTGATGTCGTGGATTGCAGACAATGCTTCGAGCAATTTGTCCACCAGTCAGTCTTCCACGCAGTCCACCCATGTCACCGAAATCGGCACTCCTCCACCTCAGCCTCCTCCCCCCCAGTCTGCCCCCTCCCATGAAAATTTGGCATTTGAACCGGCATACTCTGAGGAACTTTTTTCTGGACCCTTCCCACAGTCACAAACCACTTGTCCGGTTGCTGCTGAGCAATTTTCCGATGCCCAGGTTTTCCACCAGTCGCAGTCTGTGGGTGATGATGACCTTCTTGACGTAGTGGAAGAAGTGTGTAAAGAGGTGTCAGACGATGATGAGTCACGGTTGTCAGACAGTGGTGAAGTTGTTGTCAGGGCAGGAAGTCCGAGGGGGGAGCAGACTGAGGGATCGGAGGATGATGAGGTGACAGACCCAAGCTGGGTTGAGAGGCCAGGTGAACACAGTGCTTCTGAGACGGAGGAGAGTCCTCGACCAGAACAGGTTGGAAGAGGCAGTGGTGGGGCCAGACGGAGAGGCAGGGCCAGAGCAGGTGCATCAGCGCCAAATGTGTCACGTAGTGAAGCTCCCGTGGCGAGGGCTCCCGCGGCGAGTGCTAGATTTTCAGAAGTCTGGAGGTTCTTTAAGGAAACACCGGATGACCGACGGACTGTGGTGTGCAACCTTTGCCAAACCAGGATCAGCAGGGGTTCCACCACTACTAGCTTAACTACCACCAGTATGCGCAGGCATATGAATGCTAAACACCCCACTCAGTGGCACCAAGCCCGTTCACCTCAGGCCGTGCACACCACTGCTCCTTCCCCTGTGTCAGCTGATAGTCAGCCCCCTGCCCAGGACCCTGGCACAAAAACCCCATCGTCGCCTCCACGATCCTCCACAGCATCCACCAGCGTTCAGCTCTCCATACCCCAGACGCTGGAGCGGAAACGCAAATATAGTGCAACCCACCCGCACGCCCAAGCCCTTAATGTGCACATCTCCAGATTGCTAAGCCTGGAGATGCTGCCCTATAGGCTGGTAGAGACCGAGGCCTTTCGCAGCCTCATGGCGGCGGCCGCCCCTCGGTATATCTACCTATATCTGTCTATATCTTCATCTTTAAAAAAACTGTAAAATGTAACACTTACTATCTGTCCCTATTGACTTCAATGTAAAAGATAACTTAATGTGAACCGTTAGGATCAGTTAGGCATCATCCGTTATGAATGATGTTTCTTTTTTTCCTCCGGAGGAAGCGTTTAATTTCCAGTTTTTCATTTTTCTAAGCAGGATCTAGAAACAAAAATCTGAACGGTAGTGTGAACTCTTTTCAATATAAAAAACAATAAAGCCGAACACCTGGTATAATTAATGAAATATTATCAATATACACAATAGATAACATATACATAGAAAAGTAGATGATTGATAGATTATAGATAAATGTGAGGTATAGAGTGAAAGATAGGAAGGAATATAAAAGGTAACAGATTGTACAAATGAGACATCTGTAGATGACATCTATGAGGGATAGATAATAATAATAATCTTAGAAAGCTTAAGAAATCATAGGGGACATATACAAATATAATATTACATGACAGAGCACAAAGATTCATATGGGACAAAAGAAGTGAGGGCCCTACTCGCAAGAGCTTACAGACTATGAGGGCGTTTACACAAGAGGTAAAAAGCTTATAAAATGGTCCAGCCATTCTTCATAAGGGAATAGAACAAAATATAGTATATTATAATAAATAGAGGTGCTGCTGCTTGAACCAGTCATCAGCCGTCATCTTATACACAAAGTCTAAGGTGAATGGGACTGCAGAGAAACCTGAAGCTTGGTGTCTGGTGGTTGCTGGATACCAGATGGGAGGAGGACACAGGACTGGTTAGTACAGAGAGGCGAAACGTGCAGTTAGCAAGGGTTAAAGGCTTGCCTAAAGAGATGGGTTTTAAGAACACGCTTGAAACTTTGTTGGTTGGGTTGGACGATAGATTCAGATGATAAAGGAGAGGTAGGAAGGTGCAACATTATGCAGAGCTTTGTGGATGATTTTAATCTGTATTTGGAAGTAGGCTGGCAACAAGTGCAGTGAATGGCATAAACTGGGGGGCTCCTTGTAGCGTTTGGTCTGAAAGACGAGCCTGGCAGCTGCATTAAGAATAGATTGGAGAGAAGAGAGTTTAGTGAGTGGAAGACCTATTAGTAGAGAGTTACAGTAGTCTAGACAAGAGTAAATCAGAGCAACAGTTAGCATTTTACAGGTTTCAATTGGTGAAATGGGTGGATTCTGGAGATGTTTCTGAGATGCATGCAACAAGTGATTGAATATATGGTGCAAAAGAGAGGTCGGAGTCCACCACAACCCCAGCGGGCCTGCTGCTTCGGGGTTATGGTGACCTCACAGACCGAGATGGACAGGTCAGGATAGGTTCTGTTGGATTAGAAAGTGATGTTTCAAGAAGAGAAAGAACATGATGGTAGAGATTAGAGATGAGCGAACACACTCGTCCGAGTTTGATGCTCGTTCGAGCATTAGCGTACTCGAAACTGCTCGTTGCTCAGGCAAGTACTTCGCCAGCTCAAGAAAATGGCATTTCCCGCCGTTTTTCATTTTTGGCGGCCAGAAACAGAGCCAATCACCAGCCAGGAGACTCTGCACTCCACCCAGCATGACGTGGTACCCTTACACGTCGATAGCAGTGGTTGGCTGGCCTGATCAGGTGACCCTGGAATAGACTAGTCCCTGCCCGCGCTGCTCGGATGATTCTCTGTCTGGATGCCACAAGGGAGAGAGTTGCTGCTGCTGCAGGGATAGCGTTAGGGTGTTATATTAGCTTACTGTTAGGCAGGAGTGAGTCTACAAGAACCCAACAGCCCTTGTTAGGGCTACAATAGCGTTATTTTTATTTATTTTTTTTGTTTGCTTGTGGCTGGGCTTGCTGGCACTAGTAGTACAGCTAGTACCATATTGTGAGGAATTTGCAGGGAGACTTGCGACCGTTGTGTTTAGCTCTTAGTGACACACATATCCACCTCAAACACCGAAGTGGGACAATTTATTAGGGGTTTGATTTGAATTAGGCACAGTCTGCTGATTTATTTTTTTTTATGTTTATTTTTTTCATAACTCAAAGTCATCTGGCATAGCAGTGTGCTTTCAGTGTAGGCTAGAAAATAGCCATAGGAGAACCCAAACGGCTTACTTAGGCCTACAATAGCGTTATATATTTTATTTTTTGTTGATTTGCTTGAGGCTGGCCTTGCTGGCACTAGTAGTGCAGCTAGTACCATATTGTGAGGAATTTGCAGGGAGACTTGGGACCGTTGTGTTTAGCTCTTAGTGACACACATATCCACCTCAAACACCGAAGTGGGACAATTTATTAGGGGTTTGATTTGAATTAGGCACAGTCTGCTCATTTATTTATTTTTTACGTTTATTTTTTTTTATAACTCAAAGTCATCAGGCACAGCAGGGGCGTAACTAGGAGAGGCTGGGCCCCATAGCAGATTTCTACATGGGGCCCCCCTTGCCCCCTAAAAATATTTACATATTTAGGCTGCATTCACATAAACGTGTGCGCGCCCGGCTATAGCATGGCAGGCACATCTCAGCCCTCCCCTCTCCATAGAGAATAGAGCCACATGGTCGTTCTTACAGCCATAGATACGCTCTATCTCTTTTGCGGCCACGGCTCGAAACAGTGAGTACTCGTTGTGCTCACCGTACCGAGCCCAGGCGCTATAGACGCCTATGGGGGAAGTATATCCGGCAGCAAATTTGCAGCCAGATATACGTCCCTCACACGTTCTTGTGAATGTACCCTAACACAGACATGTTTATACAATTAGACATTTCTACACTCATATATACATACATTTATATACTTACACAAATTTCTACACTCATATACTCGTACCTATATACATACAAGTATACACTTATACACACACATTTATGCACTCTGTATATACTTTATGAGTTATATACAGTGTAACACACATACTGTATATAAAAATCACACATACTGCATACACATATACTGTATACTATATATATATATATTAAACACACATACAGTATACACTGACCATATATACACATACATGCAGTATAAAAACGCCATATACACACATGCGAAATATACATACAGAATATACACACATACAGCGTATACAGACACATACGGGAAATACACACACACACACATTCAGTATATAGAGCATATACATACATACATACCATATACACAGCATATGCAAAAACACACATACATCATATATGTGCATATATTTAAATGTGCACATATATATGCTTATATAAATATGTGTGTGTAGAAATACAGTAGATGCATATATACACATATACACAGTATTTACTCAAGGGAAATACAAACAGCACACACAATATATAATCACGAATATAGGCAGCACTCCAAGACGTCCAGCATTAGGTGAAAAAAATGTTCTTTATTCCATGTTTGAAAAAGGCTCCTAACGAGCCGAAATGTCGCTGTACTTTGTTGAACTTTTTAAACATGGAATAAAGAAGAACATTTTTTTTCACCTAACACTGGACGTCTTGCTGCCTATATTGGTGATTATACACAGTATATACACATATACACAGTATATACATATATACAATAATACACAATATATACACATATACACAGTATATACATATATAAAATAATACACAGTATATGCATATATCCAATAATACACAATATATGCATATATACAATAATACACAATATATACACATATACACAGTATATACATATATATAATAATACCCAATATATGCATATATACAATAATACACAATATATACACATATACAATAATACACAATATATACACATATACCCACATATACACAGTATATACACATATACACAGTACAGGCGGTCCTCAACTTAAGGACACCCGACTTACAGACAACCCATAGTTACAGACGGACCCCTCTGCCCACTGTGACCTCTGGTGAAGCTCTCTGGATGCTTTAAAATAGTCCCAGATTGCAATAATCAGCTTAAAATTGTCTGCAATGAAGCTTTATTGATAATTCTTGGTCCTATTACAGCAAAAAAATTTGAAACTCCAATTGTCACTGGGGCAAAAAAAAAAAAATTGTCGGGAACTACAATGATAAAATATACAGTTTCGACTTACATACAAATTCAACTTAAGAACAAACCTACAGTCCCTATCTTGTATGTAACCCGGGGACTGCCTGTATATGCATATATCCAATAATACACAATATATGCATATATACAATAATACACAGTATATGCATATATCCAATAATACACAATATATGCATATATACAATAATACACAGTATATGCATATATACAATAATACACAGTATATGCATATATACAATAATACACAATATATACACATATACACACATATACACAGTATATACATATATACACAGTATATACATATATACACATATACACAGTATATGCATACATACAATAATACACTACATATACACAGATATACATATATACACAGATATACATATATACACTCACAGATAAATACATATGTATATACTTACCTTTTCAGATGTTTTGGGCCTGTATGGGGGGGGTTCGTTCGTCGGAGTCAGGCGGGAGCCAGTTCTGCGCAGGGGGCCCTGTCTTTGCTTGTTCGGTCGGGCCCGGGGGTGGGGGGGGCGGTTGCGTGAGTGAAGGTTGGGAGTCGGGCGACAGCTTGTTCGGTCCCCGGGGGGGGGGGGGTTCGGTGGAAGGGTGGTACGGTGCTTGTTCGCCCTGGGGGGGGGGGGGCGATCGGTGGAGTCAGGCGGGAGCCAGTTCTGCCGCGCAGGGGGTCTTTGCTTGTTCGGTCGGGCCGGGGGGTGGGGGGACGGTTGCGTGAGTGAAGGTTGGGAGTCGGGCGGCAGCTTGTTCGGCCGCGCGGGGGATTGTGCGCGCGGGGAATTGTGCGCGCGGGGGATTGTTCGCTCGCCGGGGCGGGTGTTTGCTTACTCGGACGGTTGCTTGTGTTGCCCTGGGAGGGGGGGCGCGTTGTACACTGGGATGTAGAGTGCGGAGGAGGGGCATCTGTCCACAATGACAGCGGCCGGCTCCAGCATGCAGGGGGATGGCCGGGAGGTCACTTGTGCCGGGAGGTGGGCGGTCACCTGTGCCGGGGGGCGGGCGGCCGGCTCACAGAGGGAGGGGGCGGTCAGTTCACGGAGGGGGCAGATTTAGGAGTGGACACAGAGGTAGGGGCCCGGGGGCACAATCCGGCAGACACCAACACTGCAGGGACACACGGAGTCCGTGCATCCCCGGGCCCTTAACCTCACGGGCCCCGTAGCAACCGCTACGGCTGCTACGGCGGTTGTTACGCCACTGAGGCACAGCACAAAATCCAGTTGTGTGCTGTCAGTGTAGGTTAGAAACTAGCCATAGCAATAGGATAGCATTGTTTTGTTTAAAAAAAAAAAAATTACAGTTTACACTTTAATTCTGAAAATATTTAACCCGAGGGCTAGGGGTAGAGTATGAGGGCGTGGACGTGGGCGTCCAACTACAGCAGGGGTCAGAGGCCGTGGTCCTGGGCGGGGTGAGACACCACCTGCTGATGAGGGAGCAGGGGAACGCCGCAGAGCTACACTCCCTAGGTTCATGTCTCTAGTGACTGGGACTCGTGGTAGAGCACTGTTGAGGCCAGAACAGTGCGAACAGGTGATGTCGTGGATTGCGGACAATGCTTCTAGCCATTTGTCCACCAGTCAGTCTTCCATGCAGTCCACCCATGTCACCGAAATCAGCACTCCTCCACCTCAGTCTCCTTCCCCCCAGTCTGCCCCCTCCCAGTAACATTTGGCATTTGAACTGGCATACTCTGAGGAACTGTTTTCTGGACCCTTCCCAGAGTCCCAAACCACTTGTCCGGTTGCTGCTGAGCTCTTTTCCGATGCCCAGGTTTTCCACCGGTCGCAGTCTGTGGGTGATGATGACATTATTGACGTAGTGGAAGAAGTGTGTAAAGAGGTGTCAGACGATGATGAGTCACGGTTGTCAGACAGTGGTGAAGTTGTTTAAAAATTGGATTTTGGCTGCACATTTAATCAAGTATTCGATGCAGGTGCACTGGAGAGGGTCCCAATCCCATATAGTGTAAGAAAATCTTGGACTCCAGTCACACTGTATAGGTTGCAGGGAGTTTTTTATTGATACAAACTATTATACGTGACGTTTCGGTCAACAATAGACCTTTATCAAACTCAGTCTGTAAAGTGGAATCAGTAAAGGGAGGTATGCTTGTAGCAATGTAGCGCTGCCCAGAAGGAATAGCGGTCTGTGCCGCTTAGTGGAGTGTGGCGCCACACTCCACTAAGCGGCACAGACCGCTATTCCTTCTGGGCAGCGCTACATTGCTACAAGCATACCTCCCTTTACTGATTCCACTTTACAGTGGTGAAGTTGTTGTCAGGGAAGGAAGTCCGAGGGGGGAGCAGACCGAGGGATCGGAGGATGATGAGGTGACAGACCCAAGCTGGGTTGATAGGCCGGGTAAACACAGTGCTTCTGAGACGGAGGCGAGTCCTATACCTGAACAGGTTGGAAGAGGCAGTGGTGGGGCCAGTCGGAGAGGCAGGGCCAGAGCTGGTACATCAGCGCCAAATGTTTCACGTAGTCGGATGACCGATGGACTGTGGTGTGCAACCTGTGCCAAACCAGGATCAGCAGGGGTTCCACCACTACTAGCTTAACTACCACCAGTATGCGCAGGCATATGAATGCTAAACACCCCACGCAATGGCACCAAGCCCGAACACCACTGCTCCTTCCCCTGTGTCATCTGCTAGTCAGCCCCCTGCCAAGGACCCCGGCCCAAACACCTCCCGTGCGAAAACCCCATCTTTGCCTCCACGATCCTCCACAGCATTCACCAGAGTTCAGCTCTCCATACCCCAGACACTGGAGCGCAAAAGGAAGTATAGTGCAACCCACCCACACGCCCAAGCCCTCAACGTCCACATCTCCAAACTGCTTAGCCTGGAGAAGCTGTCCTATAGGCTGGTAGAGACCAAGGCCTCGGTATTCGGTCCCCAGCCGCCACTACTTTTCCCGATGTGCCATCCCAGTCCTGCACAAGCACGTGTCAGACAACATCATCCGTGCCGTGACCAACGCCGTTTCTGACAAGGTCCACCTGACCACGGACAAGTGGACAAGTGCTGCCGGGCAGGGCCACTATATATCGCTGACGGCACATTGGGTTAACTTGGTGAAGGCTGGGACCGAGTCTGACCCTGGGGCTGGTCATATACTGCCGACGCTGAGGATTGCAAGGCCTACCTCGGTCCAGGTCTCTCAGGCCTACTATGCCTCCTCCTCCTCCCACCCCTCCTCCACCTCCTCCTCCGAATTACCATCCGTGGACATGGCGCCATCAGTCGGTAGCTCTAGGCACAGCAGCAGTGCCGTCGCTAAGCGACAGCAGGCGGTGCTCAAACTGCTGAGTCTAGGCAATAAAAGGCACACCGCCCAAGAGCTGGCACCGCTGAACCTAAAGCCAGGCATGGTTGTGTGTGACAACGGCCGTAACCTGGTGGCGGCTCTGCAACTCGGCAGACTGACACATGTGCCATGCCTGGCCCATGTGTTAAATCTCATAGTTCAGCGTTTCCTCAAGACATACCCCAATCTGTCAGATTTGCTCACGAAGGTGCGCCGCATCTGTGCGCATTTCAGGAAGTCCAGCACAGATGCTGCCACTCTCAGGGCAGCGCAGCGCCACCTCCAACTGCCCGCTCACCGACTGTTGTGCGACGTGCCCACGTGGTGGAATTCAACATTAACCATGTTATCCAGAGTTTACCAGCTCAGAGCGATTGTAGACTGCCAGATGTCAACTTGCACCAGAACAGGTAGTCAGTTCAGTCAGCTTCCTCAAGTCTACAATGAGGAGTGGACGTGGATGTCTGATATCTGTCAGGTGCTGAGTAACTTTGAGGAGTCAACACAGATGGTCAGTGGCGATGCCGCCATCATCAGCCTCACCATCCCGCTGCTTGGCCTGTTGAAAAACTCTGGTCAGCATGAAGTCGAAGCTTTGCGCTCGTCACAAGAGACGGGGGAAAAAGATTCCCTTGTTGATAGCCAAAGCACCCTCAGGTCTGTTTCTCAGCGCATATAGGAGGATGAGGAGGAAGAGGAGGAGAATGTTGGCGAGACAGAAGAGGGGACCATTGTTCAGTCCTTCACTGTTCAGCGTGTATGGGCAGAAGAAGAGGAGTTGGAGGAGTTGGAGGAGGAGGACATGGAGAGTCAGGCCAGTGAGGGGAGTTAATTCTTGTGCGTTGGTACTCTGGCGCATATGGCAGATATCATGCTAGGCTGCCTATCCCGTGACCCTCGCGTTCAAAGAATTTATTCCAGCACCGATTACTGGGTATTCACTCTCCTGGACCCACGGTACAAGCAAAATCTTTCCACTCTCATCCCTGGAGAGGAAAAGATTGTGAGAATGCATGAATACCAGCAGGCCCTGGTGCACAAGCTGAAACAGCATTTCCCTTCTGACAGCACTAGCGGCAGAGGGCGTACTTCTGCGGGACAAGTAGCGAGGGAGAGTAGGCGAGCAGGCAGCTTGTCCAGCACTGGCAGGGGTACGCTTTACAAGGCTTTTGCCAGTTTTATGTCACCCCAGCAAGACACTGTCACCTGTCCCCAGTCTCGGCAGAGTAGGGCTGATCTTTACAGAAAGATGGTGAGGGAGTACGTAGCTGACCATACCATCGTCCTAAATGATCACACAGCTCCCTACAACTACTGGGTTTCAAATCTGGACATGTGGCACGAACTGGCGCTGTACGCCTTGGAGGTTCTTGCCTGCCCTGCCGCTAGCGTGTTGTCCGAGCGGGTTTTCAGTGCAGCTGGGGGCATCATCACCGATAAGCGTACACGCCTGGCGACTGACAGGCTGACGCTTATCAAGACGAATAAAGCCTGGATTTCTCAGGATTTCCAATCTCCACCAGGTGAAGGAAGCTCAACCTGAATAATTTATGCACTCCTCCTCCTCTTTGTACACTAAAGCAGAGGAAACTGGCTATTTTTTGCCAGGGCCAACTGGCTCTAGCTATAGTACTCTATGTATTTAATTTTTCTGGAGGGCCACCTACCCGGTCCTCTGTTTTAAACAATTTTTGGGAGTGCCACATACAGGCACTCAATCTATTTAATTTTTCTGGAGGACCAGCTACCTGCTCCTCTGGTTTGAAAACTTTTTTGGACTGCCACATACAGGCACTCAAACTATTTAATTTTTCTGGAGGACCACCTACCTGCTCCTCTGGTTTGAAAACGTTTTGGACTGCCACATACAGGCACTCAATCTATTTAATTTTTCTGGAGGACCACCTACCTGCTCCTCTGGTTTGAAAACTTTTTTGAACTGCCACATACAGGCACTATCCAAATTAAATTGTCTCCATAGCTGCCTCCACACGTTGTCCATATAGCTGCCTCCATACATCGTCCCCTTAGCAAACGAGCTATGTCAGGCAGAATTTTGGGTTGTTTTCATGGCTTTCATGGCTTCCGCCACCCTGCTGTGTTATCCACAAAATATATTGGCAAACTTTTATCATTTACCGATATTATTTCAGCGCTTCCTGCGCATCTGTTTACATTCCCCTCACCCGCCATAACCCAAACTTATAAGAACACTACTACACTTGATGTTATACAAAAGGTTCTTAGAAATGCTGTTTGGGGAGTAGCCGAGAGACAGGGGCTTGGACAGGCGAAAGCTCGCCTGGCAGTGGACCGGCAGCTCCATCCCAAGATCCAACTAACATAGTTTTAACTGCAGCACTTTTAATCTACTACTAGTTCACTGCCTCCATACATCGTCCCCTTATCAAACGAGCTGTGTCAGGCAGAATTTTCAGGTGTTTCACCAGATACATAGTGAAACTCGGCCCATCTGTCGCCGCCATGCTGGAGACCTGAAGTTGCAATCATAGCAGCGCAATATGGATGCCCCATACTGTCGCTCTTAATCATGGAACCATTTCCGAAAAAACAAATAAAAATAGAACCACTATGCTATTCCATTATTCCTAGGTGAAATATTCAAACGACCCCGCCTGCTTTGAAAATTATAATTTTTTCAAAGTAAACGCTTCTGGCCCCAGGCCCATTTTGGGTGGGGAGGAGCCGAGAGACAGGGGCTTGGACAGACGAAAGCTCGCCTGGCAGTGGACCCCAGCTTCATCCCAAGATTAGGCAGCCTCAGAGGCATCCATGCATGCTGCCCCTGCTGTTTCCTGTCCATTTTGCCTCCACGTTCCTCCACAGCGTCCACCAATGTCTCCATGCGCAACTTTCAACTCTCTATACCCCAGACGCTGGAGCACGAGAGGATATGCAGCACATCATCCACTTATCAAACGAGCTGTGTCAGGCAGAATTTTCAGGTGTTTCACCAGATACATAGTGCAACTCGGCCCATCTGTCACCATGCTGGAGACCTGAAGTTTCAATTATAGAAGCAATATGAATGCCACATACTGTCGCTCTTAATCATGGAAGTCGTCTCCATGGCTGCCTCCACATGTCGTTCTCTTATCAAACGAGCTGTGTCAGGCTCATTTTTCGGGTGTTTCACCAGATACGTTATGGAACTTGGTCACTATGTCGCCACCATGCTGTGTTATCGACTAAATATACGGTCAACCTTTTGTTGACATAGGAAATCATTTCAGCGCTTCTTGCTCACCTCCTTTGGTTCCTCTCTGCCACCCATTGGTTTGAAGCCTGAGTCCTTTTAGGGTATGTCGCCATGACACTCTCTAGCCTGCCGCTGCTGCCGCTGCCTCTGCATGCCGTCCCCTACAGTGTCAATTATTGGATGTTTTAGATGCTATCTAGCCTCATTCGGTCACTCTGTCATGACCATGCTGTTGCCCATAATTTTGGCATAATGGTACGATTAAGCAGCCTCAGAGGCATCCATGCATGCTGCCCCTGCTGTTTCCTGTCCATTTCTGTGGTGTTTCCATCCTTTTCTGAGGTTCCCAGGTGTTTGGCCAAGCTTCCCTGTGCAGAGCCTTGGTCCCCTTAAAAAATGCTCGAGTCTCCCATTGACTTCAATGGGGCTCGTTATTCGAGACGAGCACTCGAGCATCGGGAAAAGTTCGTCTCGAATAACGAGCACCCGAGCATTTTAGTGCTCGCTCATCTCTAGTAGAGATGGCAGAGAGATAATCACTATTGTTCAGAATTAGGTCAGCTGCGATCTTACATGCTGAAGTATACACTTGGGTACCATCAGTTTAAACGTGATTCTGTAAACCAAATCTGCTGATGGTTGTCCAATGGGGGCAGCAAAGAGGGAAAAAAGAAGAGGACCTAGGACGGAACCCTGAGGAACTTCAGCAGTGAGAGGAAAAGAAGATTTTTATGCGATTTTTATTTTTAAAGTAGGAGGCCAGATCTTCAGCCTCAAGGTCAGTGACAGGTGGCTGCACCTTTGGTGGTAGTAAAGAATGAAAAGTATGGAAGAGCCTTTTAGGATTGAAAGAGAGGATATTAGATTAGTAAAATAGACCTGTTTAGCAATGTGAAGGGCAGAGTTATAGGATAACTTTGAGCATAAATTTGAAGTGCAGAACGTCTGCAGAAGTGCCTGATTTTCTCTACAGACGTTCAGCAATCCTGGAGCACTGCCAAAAGAAATGAGTTTGTAGAGTGTGCCAAGGTTGCCGAAATCGAAAGACTCGAACTGAAGGTGGTGCCATCTCATCCAGGGTACTTTTCAGAACATGATTATAATAGATAGATAGATAGATAGATAGATAGATAGATTTGAAAGATGGATAGATATTTAACAGATATAAAAGCCAAGATCATTTCATTGAAAGTAAAATAAAGTGTCTATTACTGTAATGGACACTGTCATCTGTTACGTTCAGTTGTACTACTGTTTATTTATCATCCATTATCTTTTTGTAACTGAAGTAAATAAACAGAAATCCTGATGGTAGTGTGAAATTAGCCTTATTGGTACCATTTTGAAGTTGATATTACTTTGATCACTTTCTAATTTTTTATTTTTTGTGCCATGAGATGGACAAAAATTATATTTTTTGCTGTTATTTTACATTTCCTTTTTACAGTATTCAGTATGCAGGTTCAATAATAATTGTTTTCTTTGTACATATTGATATGGATCTGAAAATACTAAATGTGTCCTTTTTTTACTGATTTTCCAATTTATGTATCTAATTTTATATGTGAAAGGACTTCAAGGACATTTTTATACATTTTTTAACAGTTTTATTTTTTTAGTTTTTTCAGCTAGTATATATTAAGAGTAAATAATAAATGTAGTATATTCACCTGTGCATAGGTGTACAAAACAGTAGATAATAATGTGTAAAAAAGTATTGTTAAAATAGCAAAAATAGCAGTAACTTTATATCTACAGTACAGACCAAAACTTTAAACACACCTTCTCATTCAAAGAGTTTTCTGTATTTTCCTGACTCTTGATGAGCTTCAAGAGGTAGTCACCAGAAAAGGTTTTCACGTCATAGATGTGCCCTCTCAAGTTTAATAAGTGGGATTTCTTGCCTTATAAATGTAGTTGGGACCATCAGTTGTGTTGTGCAGAAGTCAGGTGGATACACAGCTGACAGTCCTACTGAATGGACTAATAGACTAATTTGTTTCTTGGCTAGAAAAAAGCAGCTAATTAAAGAAAAACAAGTGGCCATCATTACTTTAAGAAATGAAGGTCAGTCAGTCTGAAAAATTGGGAAAACATTGAAAGTGTCCACAGGTGCAGTTGCAAAAACCTCCAAGCTCTATAAAGAAACTGGCTCACATGAGGACAGCCCCAGGAAAGGAAGACCAACAGTCACCTCTGCTGCAGGGGATAAGTTCAATGAATGGGCGCTACTTGCCTGTTTCCCAAGTGAAGCATGGAGGAGGAGGTGTGATGTTGTGGGGGTGCTTTGCTGGTGACACTGTTGGGGATTTATTCAAAATTGAAGGTATACTGAACCAGCATTGTTACTACAGAATTTTCAAGACAATGACCCCAATGACCTGTGCTATGCCAGATAACCTGGCCTCCACAGTCACCGGACCAGAACCCAATCAAGATGGTTTGGGATGAGCTGGACTGCAGAGTTGGCAAAAGGGCCAACAAGTGCTAAACATCTCTGGGAACTCCTTCAAGCCTGTTGGAAGACCATTTCAGGTGACTACCTCTTGAAGCTCATCAAGAGAATGCCATGAGTGTGCAAAGCAGTAATCAAAGCAAAAAGTGGCTACTTTGAAGAACCTAGAATATAAGAAATAATTTCAGTTGTTTCACAGTTTTTTTGTTAAGTATATAATTCCACATGTGTTAATTCATAGTTATGATGCCTTCAGTGTGAATCTACAATTTTTATAGTCAGGAAAATACAGAAAATTATTTTAATGAGAAGGTGTGTCCAAAGTTTTTGACTGTATTGTATATACATATGTATCAGATAGAATGCAGATAAGAAAAAGGAGACCAAATATAGAGGTATTAATTAGAGATGGGCGGATTTGGTAAAATTCGTTTCGTCCTGATTCGACAAATTTTTAGAAAAAATTCGATTAGACACAAATCGAATCAAAACGAATCACATTAAAAAACAGGCATTTCCTGGCTGCAGAGAGCCTGTAGGGTGTTGTAGAACATTGTGACATGCTTAAATATGCATAGGGAGCATGGTTTGGTCTTCAAAAAATGCTGTGTTTTAGCATGACACGCACATGACAGCCGGGGCTCTTAGAATCGCTTCACTCTTCACTTCCATGTGCACTTACATAGGCCAACTTTTCCAAATAAGTGAAACGGGAACGCAGTCTGACAAGGTAACGTCTGTGCCAGCTCAAAAGGACCGAGCTGAGGGCCAAGATCCCACTATAATATCAAAGAGTGCACTCTTTTTACACTAACATCAGATGATTCCATAGATTATGACAGAATCGATCAATAATCCATCAGTATTGCTAAAGCCAAAAACAAACAGGATTTGATTCAAAATAGAGATGAGCAGCAAATGGAATACTTGCATGTCCTCTGTATCCACTCCTGCTTTTGGCTATCAATCCTGAAGCTTTTAATCCTTCTGACAGATGAAATGAAGGGGAAAACCAAACATAGTGGCATAGTGGCAACGAGTGATGGAGGGTAAAAACAGCATTATGGAAATCAAAGGGTGTTCAAGGGAGACAGCGGTCAGTTGGCAGCAGCATGAGTAGGCTGCAGAGTGGCACAATGACAAATTATGGAGGTGGCCGAAACATGGTAGGCCACAATGTGGCACAATGATAAGAGTGTGGAGGTAGCGGCAGCAGAAGCAGCAGCAGGAGCCCACAGGTGGCAGCAACATGGTGGCAGCAACAGGGATAGCCACAAAGTGGCACAATGATTTAGTGTGGAGGTGGCATCAGAAGCAGGATCCCACAGGTGGCAGCAACATGGTGGCCGTAACAGGGAAAGCAACAGAATGGCACAATTATATAGTGTGGAGGTGGCAGCAGCAGCAACAGGAGGCCACAAAGTGGCACAATGATAAGAGTGTGGAGGTGGCGACAGAAGAAGCAGCAGCCTGCAGAGTGGCACAATGATATAGTGTGAAGGTGGCATCAGAAGCAGCAGCAGCAGGAGCCCACAGAGTGGCACAATGATATAGTGTGAACGTGGCATCAGAAGCAGCAGGAGCCCGCAGAGTGGCACAATGATATAGTGTGAAGGTGGCATCAGAAGCATCAGAAGCAGGATCCCACAGGTGTCAGCAACATGGTGGCAGCAACAGGGAAAGCCACAGAGTGACACAATGATATAGTGTGAAGATTTCATAAGAAGCAGCAGGAGCCCGCAAAGTGGCACAATGATATAGTGTGAAGGTAGCATCAGTAGCAGCAGGAGCCTGCAGAGTGGCACAATGATATAGTGTGAAGGTGGCATCAGAAGCAGCAGCAGCAGGAGCCCACAGAGTGGCACAATGATATAGTGTGAACGTGGCATCAGAAGCAGCAGGAGCCCGCAGAGTGGCACAATGATATAGTGTGAAGGTGGCATCAGAAGCAGCAGCAGCAGGAGCCCGCAGAGTGGCACAATCTTATAGTGTGAAGATGGCATCAGAAGCAGCAGGAGCCTGCAGAGTGGCACAATCATATAGTGCGTTGGTGGAATCAGTAGCAGCAGCAGGAGCCCACAGAGTGGCACAATGATATAGTGTGAAGGTGGCATCAGTAGCAGCAGCATCAGGAGGAGCCCACAGAGTGGCACAATGATATAGTGTGTTAGCGGCATCAGAAGCAGCAAGAGCGGCAGAGTGGCACAATGATATAGTGTGTTGGTGGCATCAGAAGCAGCAGCAGCAGGAGCCCACAGAGTGGCACAATGATATAGTATGAAGGCGGCATCAGAAGCAGCAGGAGCCCACAGAGTGGAACAATCATATAGTGTGAAGGTGGCACCAGAAGCAGCAGGAGCCCGCAGGGTGGCACAATGATATAGTGTGAAGGCGGCATCAGAAGAAGCAGGAGCCCGCAGAGTGGTACAATCATATAGTGTGAAGGTGGCATCAGAAGCAGCAGCAGGAGCCCACAGAGTGGCACAATGATATAGTGTGAAGGCGGCATCAGAAGCAGCAGCAGCAGGAGCCCGCAGAGTGGTACATTGATATAGTGTGAAGGCGGCATCAGAAGCAGCAGCAGCAGGAGCCAGCAGAGTGGCACAAACATATAGTGTGAAGGTGGCATCAGAAGCAGCAAGAGCAGCAGAGTGGCACAATGATATAGTGTGAAGGTGGCATCAGAAGCAGCAGGAGCCTGCAGAGTGGCACCATGATATAGTGTGGAGGTGGCGGACAATTCCAGTCCCTGGTAAAGAGGGTAGGAGGCAGATGGTGCAACTAGCAGCAGATGTGTGGCATCAGGCGGATGGCAGCATCAGAATAGTAGCTGAGGCAGGTAGTTAGAACCCTGACTCAACATTTGAAAGAGGCGTCATGGCTGATCTAATCTGATGCATTAGGCATTGGTGAGTTGAAATCCTGGCCGATCAAAGCCTGATTTATCTGGACAAAGGTCAGTCTGTCCACATTACGGGTGGACAAGCGGGTTCTCCTGGGGGTAACGATGGCCCCCGCTGCACTGAACACCTGCTCTGATGCCACACTACTGGCCAGGCAGGACAGCTTCTCTACTGCAAACTCCGCAAGTTGCGGCCACGCATCAAGTTTGGCTGCCCAGTAGTCCATGGGATCCTCTACCTCAGGTGGTAAAGTGCTGTCCAAGTAGGCCACCACTAGGCGGGTGAAGGAATTGCTCATTAAGGAATCCAGACTTAAGGGACTGTTGATGGAACTGCAACTGCCTCCTACCACCCCCCCCAGCTCCCCACAGCAGCCGTGGTAGTAGTACGTGAGCAATGACTGCCAGGATTCCCCGGTCAGACCTGACAGAGAATGGACAATGGCGCACATAGGCAGCGGCCAACTGTGTGCTCAGTATTTCTCTATAGTATGCCAGTTGTTCCTTCCTTTCAACAGCAGGAAAAAAGTCACCCATTTTGGACCGGTAGCAAGGGTCCAAGAGGGTGGAGAGCCAAAAGTTATCCCTATGCCGGATGTTGACTATTCGGCTGTCACTAGTTAGGCAAAGCAGCATGCTGTGGGCCATCTGCGCAAGTGACTCTGAGGGATTCCCAGTCTCCATATCAACAGTATACTGCCACGGTGCTTCTGGGTCTTCTGCCTCGTCTTCTACCTCCTCCGGATGCTCCTGCTCCTCCTCTCCTGAAAAACCACAAATTGCACCAGACTCTGCTTGTGCTCCAATGTTCTCCTCCTCCTCCTCCAGTTCAGCCCCCAGCGGACTCATGTGGCCATGAGATGTAGTCTCCACTTCTCCAGTGCCCTGACCAGACAGATTTTGCAGCATGAGTTCCAGGACATGAAGCAGTGGAATGAGGTTATTCATCCCGCAGTCCTGGCGACTGACAAATAACGTGGCCTCTTCAAAAGGCCTGAGCAAACGGCAGGTGTCACGCATGAGCTGCCAGTGGCTGACATCAAAGTTACACAGGGGAGTACTACGGTCCGCTTGCATCATCAAAAATTCATTAATGGCTTTTCTCTATTCATACAGGCGTCTAACATATGGAGGCTGGAATTCCAACGGGTGGAAACATTGCATATCAGACTATGTTGGGGTAGGCCGTTCTGGCACTGCAACTCGAGGAGGGTGTGCTTGGCTTTGTAAGAATGGCTGAAGTGCATGCACAGTGTCCTGGCCATTTTTAGAATGTCTTGCAGATGGGTGTAAGACTTCAGGAACTTGTCGACTACCAGATTGAACACGTGCGCCATGCAAGGCATATGGACCATCCCTCCTCTGTCCAGCGCGGACACCATGTTCCTCCCATTGTCTGTCACCATGGTTCCGATTTTTAGTTTTTTGCGGAGAAAGCCACACATTGATTTCTTCTTGCATGACGCAGAGCAGTTCCTCCCCTGTGTGACTTCGTTCGCCCAGGCAAACCAGGTGTAGAACTGCGTGTCACCGCTGTGCCCTGCACATGTGGTATGATGGAGCAGCACTTGTGGAAGCTGAGGTGGTGGTGGAGAAGGAGGCGGCAGACACTGGCGCAGGAGCACCAGTTTGACAACGTGGAGGAGAAAGCGCTGTCTCTTGTTGGTGTGGCTGGGCGGGAAGTACATTCACCCAGTGGGCTGTAAAGGACATATACTGGCTCTGACCATAATTACAGCTCCACATGTCCGAGCTGCCGTGCACCTTGGAAGAAACTGATAAGCTCAAGGACTGGCCCACCTTCTGTTGTACATATTGGTGAAGGCTGGCACAGCCTTTTTGGAAAAAAAATTGCGGCTTAGAACTCTTTACCTCGGTTCGGCACAATCCATTAGTTCTCTGAAGGGTGCAGAGTCCACGACTTGGAAAGGGAGAGACTGCAGTACCAACAACCGACAAGAGCACGGTCAGCTTCTGCACCTTAGGATGGCTGGACGCATAGAGTTGTCTTTTTGTAAGCGCCTTGCTCAACGACTGCTGGCGCCATGCATAGCGAGGAGCAGCAGCATCTGAACCGGGAGATGATGTCAAAGACAAACAGCTCCCTTCGGCAGAGGTGCTGGAGCCTTGACTTTCTGAAACAGCATGTGTGCCACTAGGTGCTGCTGCTGTTGCTGCGCCTGCAGGATAGACCGCATCTGACACCCGTTTCTACCAGGCCATTGGATGGTGACGCTGCATATGTTGGTGCAGGGCCATGGTGCCAAGGTTAGCTCCCTGGCCACGCTTCACTTTCTGCCCGCAGATACGACATATACCCACGCTCGGCTCCTCTGGTGTCTTTACAAAAAACTGCCACACCGCTGAGGTGGTAATTTTACCGCCAACACTATGCACTGAGCGACTACTACCGCTGCTGCCTCGCTGAGCCCCTGTGCCACTGCTTATTTGGGCCTGCAAATCTGGATTTGTACCCCGCGGACGTTCGGCTCCCGTCCTCGCACTGTTGCCACCCTGCTGGCTCACAGCCACAGAAGCGACTTGCTGCCTGCTCCAAAAGCTGACACTCTCTTTGCCCGACGATGGTGAATCCCCTGCTACACCCGGCTCCCAAGTGCGATCGGCTACATCATCGTCAATTTGCATTTCCCGGTCACTGCTACTCTCCTCACTGGTGTCAGTATACACAGCCTGCCTACTGCAGGAAGCAGCAGAAGTCTGCCCCACCTCTTCACTGCAAAGCAGCTGTGACTGTCCTCAAACACTTCATTCTCGCTGAATAGTGGCACTGAGCCCAGACCACCTAGTAGCTCTCTGGCTGTGGGAAAGGAACAGGACAGAGCCTGGTTGAGGACAGGTGAGGGACGCTGACCTGCTCCTGGGCCATGCCAACTAATTGTTGTATCAGTGGAACCCACTGACTCTTGGCTGGGGTTGTCAGATGTTATATTTGAGGAATTGGATGACCTAGTCAACCATTCAACAACCTTTGGGTTGTTGATCAACACACTGCCACTAGATGACAACGGCAGTTCTGGCCTCACAGAGTCACCCCTGCTGCGACATCCCCTTACTGTGCTGACACCTTTGCCTGATCCACCTGCCACTTTCTGACTGACATAGTATTTTATAAACTACGTGGATTTGACACGTAAATCTGGCTGTAAACTAGAGCCCCCAAAAGGTATTGCAATGTGCGTTATACAGATACCCCACAACTGACAGTGTAATTTCAGCGAAAATCACTGTATAAACTACATGGATTTGACACGTAAATCTGGCTGTAAACTAGAGCCCCCAAAAGGTATTGCAATGTGCATTATACAGATACCCCACAACTGACAGTGTAATTTCAGCGAAAATCACTGTATAAACTATGTGGATTTCACACGTAAATATGGCTGTAAACTAGAGCCACAATAAGGTATGGCAATGTGCGTTATACAGATACCCCACAACTGACAGTGTAATTTCAGCGAAAATCACTGTATAAACTATGTGGATTTCACACATAAATATGGCTGTAAACTAGAGCCACAATAAGGTATGGCAATGTGTGTTATACAGATACCCCACAACTGAAAGTGTAATTTCAGCAAAAATCACTGTATGAACTATGTGGATTTGACACGTGAATCTGGCTGTAAACTAGAGCCCCCAAAAGGTATTGCAATGTGCGTTATACAGATACCCCACAACTGACAGTGTCATTTCAGCGAAAATCACTGTATAAACTATGTGGATTTGACACGTAAATCTGGCTGTAAACTAGAGCACCAAAAAGGTATGGCAATGTGCATTATACAGACAGCCCCACAACTGACAGCTCACTACTGCAGATGCATGAATGTCAAACAGATTTCTTCCTATTCGATTTTGTCACTAAATAGAACCGCTATTTGGGGTATACAGATGCCCCTTAAAGAACAACCAGGGATTGGTCCACCAATCGCTACTGCAGATGCATGAAAGTCAAACAGATTTCTTCCTATTCGATTTTGTCACTAAAAAGAACTGCTATTTGGGGTATATAGAACCCCCTTAGAGAACAGCGAGGGATTGCAGCAAAAATCGCACAGCACAATAACAGCAGCTGGACGCTACAACATGAAGTGTGAATTGCTGAGATAGAAAATGGCTGGGTTTTATAGGGCTGTGTGACATCACATAAGCCTGCCGGTCGTTGATTGGCTTACAGGTCTGCAGATGTCATCAGGGGTGTTCCTTTCTCCCTTCTAGAGTTCTCTGCCCCATGTAACACATTGTTCTCGCGCCCATTTAGCAGATACATGAGGGGAAAAAAAACAACTTTGTTCCCGCGAATCAGCATAAACTTCGGCTTCGTGACGAATCAAATTTTTCCTGAAATTCTAACCGAAGTTAGAATCATTAGAATAAATTCGCCCATCTCTAGTAATAATGTTTTGATTATTTATTGCTGACTTTTTTTTTTACTTTTTATTTTAGCCGTAATAAAGTACTTGAACCAATTATTGATTGCTCATTTGTTCACATTAATTCACTGCAATACTTAAATACGGCAGTATATAAATATTGTCAGCCTAGACCGCCAGGGGACATTGATCCGCCCTCCGGCTATTCTCAAGAGCATCCTGAAGATTACTATGTGGGTTGCTGTCAGACATAAGTACCGTATTTAACTCTGCAGAAAAACTCTGCAGCATGCCTGCTGCTGGCATAGTACTAGCAAAACTGGGGAGAATTCTGTTCATATCCTATTAGAAATTAGGACATGGATGTGAATAAGTAGTTCAGTGCCAGCAAGTGGTTGACATAAAGACTATGGTAAATATCACCAAATATATGTTGATGTAAACTTTACTTATATTTTGAGTAGTATCAGAGTATAAAACAGCACTATATGGTCACTGTTTGTTGGTAATATTGGTATACCTGTGTTAGGGCCTATTCATGTTCTCCCTATGCTGATCCCCAAGCTACACCTCAGCCACAACCAATTCTTTAAATATGTGGAAATAGTAAAGCGAGGAAACAAAGAAAACATGAGTACCTCAGCAACTTTAACAGCTAGATAAAGGTTTAGTGTTGAATATTTGAATGCATAAATACACAACCTATTCATAATCCCCTATGAGGCAAACCTTAAATCAAATGATACAAACAACTAATATGACCTCACCTAACACTTGGGCTAACAGTCAGAAGCTTTCCTGGCTCTCTGCGAATAGCACTACACAAACTGAAAGGTAAGTCAGTGGTTACAGTTCTGATCAAAGACAAAAGTGGTATATCGCAAGTTATCGGTATGGAGTCTGCATCATCGGGTCTAGAACTAACTGATGAATTAATACAACAAGGATTCTGGGAAGAATGCAAATTTGTTTTCCAAGGTGTTAAATGGAAAACAATGCCTCCTTTTGCTACCTTGAAAGGCAGCCCCCTTAACACCAAGTATGACCTACAAGAAGTCTAAAAGCATGGTGTGGGATTAAGCCAAACCAGTCTATCTATTCCAGATAGATTGCCATAGAAATTGTCACCCTGATGTGTTTGGCACCCCACACTGTGCCCCTGAAAATACTGATGTCATTGGCAGTATAGTGTTCCCTGGATAACAATTACTGTATGTCCACAATTGGGCAACAGACTACACTGTATCCCAAGCATATCAAACATGTGCCATAATCCCCTTATATATAAGATATTAAATTATGCACTATACCCTTTAAATAACTTTTTATACAATATTACTTGAATAAGTTTTCACCCCCAAATAAATATTGTGTATACTCGTGTTTAAGGCAAGTTTTTGAAAACACAATTCCTGTGCTAAAAAACCCACTCCGCTTATATACAAGTATATAAAAAAACTTATACATTGACCTTCCAACTTTCGCTACTGGTTCTCTTCTATGCATTGCTCCTCCCAACAGTGTATGCAGGGGCATGTCTATGTCCTCTGCCCACATGTTATGACACAGTGTCTCTGCCCACAATGCCGAGAGGAGCCTTGTGGAGCTGGGAGGACTTGTGTGGAGAAGAGGAGCTGCAGGGAGTGCCAGAGGGTAAGTGGATACAATTATTATTATTAAGGAAGGCCATTGCTGGGACATTGTATTATTAAGAGGAGCTACAATGGGACATTTTATTATGAAGGGTGGCCACAATGGGACATTTTATTATTTGAAGGCCACACTGTGACATTTTATTAATGAAGGGGGGCCACTGCTGGGCTTTTTATTTGTGAAGGAGGTTACCACTGGGCATTTTATTTGTGAAGGGAGTATAGTGTCCTACAATTTATCATATGAGATACAGCACCCCAATGAACTAATGTAATGCATTTTACAACACCTCCTTGTTCTTTTATATAGCGACTCCGCAATTGAACAGTGCATTCTTATTAATTATGTATTGCACACCCCTAATAAATGTATACACTACCTATCATGCAGCACTTTGAGATACATGTATCAATCTTTTTGCTTGCCTTTTTCTTAATTTTTTGCGATTTTTTATGGCGATGTTCTCATTTGCATTTTTTTACATGCCCAAGACAGTCTCATTTTAAAGTTTGTCATTGATTAGTTTTCTGCAGTGCTCTCTGAGTTATCACCTAAGTCCAGATGTGAGAGTGTGTCACAAAAAAGTTGCAAATTTTGGCGCAAATCCACAGTTTCCCCTGACTAGATGATAGAGATGATTGTGATTTTTGGAGAAATTCACAAAAGATTAAACACCACATGTACAATAAGAGAAATGCTAAGATACATCTGACCAGCAGAAAAGCCCAATAAAAAAAGGAGACGGACAAAGCCAAACATGATACATGTGCCCCAATGAGTCTTTGAATAGTGATACAGTCAAATAGCTATTGGTAGGTCCATGCTTTTAGTAGGCAGTTTAGCCAATGATGGCCCCCCAGAACACTGGGACCTTGAGTAGCAATTCAAACTACACCATTGCTTATGAGATGTTCTGTGATGCAGTGGTTAACACTAGAGATGAGCGAACATGCTCGTTCGAGCATTAGCGTACTCGAAACTGCTCGTTGCTCGGACAAATACTTTGCCCGCTCGAGAAAATGGCATCTCCCGCCGTTGTGATTTTTGGCGGCCAGAAACAGAGCCAATCACAAGCCAGGAGACTCTGCACTCCACCCAGCATGACGTGGTACCCTTAGGCCCCTTCCACACTAGCGAGTGTGATGCGATGAACTCGCATCACACTCGCAACGCAAGCTGCCGGGAACGCACGGCCCGAACGCTGCACCGCGGGAGTGAACTGACATGCTGAGTTCACTCCCGCGGTGCAGCGTTCGGGCCGTGCGTTACCGGCAGCTTGCGTTGCGAGTGTGATGCGAGTTCATCGCATCATACTCGCTAGTGTGGAAGGGGCCTTACACGTCGATAGCAGTGGTTGGCTGGCCTGATCAGGTGACCCTGGAATAGACTAGCCCATGCCCGCGCTGCTCGGATCATTCTCTGTCTGGATGCCACAAGGGAGAGAGCTGCTGCTGGTCAGGGAAAGCGTTAGGGTGTTCTATTAGAATAGTGTTAGGTAGGAGTGATTCTACAAGAACCCAACAGCCCTTCTTAGGGCTACAATAACGTTTTATTTTACTATTTTTTGGTTTGCTTGTGGCTGGGTTTGCTGCCATTAGTAGTGCAGCTAGTACCATATTGTGAGTGATTTGCAGGGAGACTTGCGACCGTTGTGTTTAGCTCTTAGTGACACACATATCCACCTCAAACACCGAAGTGGGACAATTTATTAGGGGTTTGATTTGAATTAGGCAGAGTCTGCTGATTTATTTATTTTTTACGTTTATTTCTTTTTATAACTCAAAGTAATCTGGCAAAGCAGTGTGCTTTCAGTGTAGGCTAGAAAATATCCATAGGAGAACCCCAACGGCTTTTAGGCCTACAATAGCGTTATATTTTCCTTTTTCTTGGTTTGCTTGTGGCGGGGCTTGCTGCAATTAGTAGTGCAGCTAGTACCATATTGTGAGTAATTTGCAGGGAGACTTGCGACCGTTGTGTTTAGCTCTTAGTGACACACATATCCACCTCAAACACCGAAGTGGGACAATTTATTAGGGGTTTGATTTGAATTAGGCAGAGTCTGCTGATTTATTTTTTTTTTTACGTTTATTTCTTTTTATAACTCAAAGTAATCTGGCAAAGCAGTGTGCTTTCAGTGTAGGCTAGAAAATAGCCATAGGAGAACCCTAACGGCTTATTTAGGCCTACAATAGCGTTATATTTTCCTTTTTTGGGGTTTGCTTGTGGCTGGGCTTGCTACCTCCACATGTCATCGCCATAGATGCCTCCAAAAGTCGTCCATATAGCTGCTTCCATACATGGTCCCCTTATCAAACAAGCTGTGTCAGGCAGAATTTTGGGTTGTTTTCATGGCTTCCACATCAATCTTGTTAACTTTGTCGCCACCCTGCTGTGTAATCCACAAAATATACTGGTAAACTTTTATCATTTACCAATATTATTTCAGCGCTTCTTGCACATCTGTTTACATTCCCCTCACCCGCCATAACCCAAACTTATAAGAACACTACTACACTTGATCTTATACAAAAGGTTCTTAGAGGTGCTGTTTGGGGAGGAGCCGAGAGACAGGGGCTTGGATTGGCGAAAGCTCGCCTGGCAGCGGAGTGCCAGCTCAATCCCAAGATCCAACTAACATAGTTTTAACTGCAGCACCTTTAATCTACTACTAGTTCACTGCCTACATACATGGTCCCCTTATCAAACGAGCTGTGTCAGGCAGAATTTTCAGGTGTTTCACCAGATACATAGTGGAACTCGGCCCATCTGTCACCGCCATGCTGTCGCTCTTAATCATGGAACCATCTCCGAAAAAACAATTAAAAATAGAACCACTATGCTATTCCATTATTCCTAGGTGAAATATTCAAACGACCGGCCTGCTTTGAAAATTATAATTTTTTCAAAGTAAACGCTTCTGGCCCCCAGGCCCATTTTGGGTGGGGAGGAGCCGAGAGACAGGGGCTTGGACAGGCGAAAGCTCGCCTGGCAGCGGACCCCCAGCTCCATCCCAAGATTAGGCAGCCTCAGAGGCATCCATGCATGCTGCCCCTGCTGTTTCCTGTCCATTTTGCCTCCACAATCCTCCACAGCGTCCACCAATGTCTCCATGCGCAACTTTCAACTCTCTATACCCCAGACGCTGGAGCACGAGAGGATATGCAGCACATCATCCCCTTATCAAACGAGCTGTGTCAGGCAGAATTTTCAGGTGTTTCACCAGATACATAGTGGAACTCGGCCCATCTGTCGCCGCCATGCTGGAGAACTGAAGTTGCAATCATAGCAGCGCAATATGAATGCCACATACTGTCGCTCTTAATCATGGAAGTTGTCTCCATGGCTGCCTCCACATGTCGTCCCCTTATCAAAAGAGCTGTGTCAGGCTCATTTTTCGGGTGTTTCACCAGATACCTTATGGAACTTGGTCACTATGTCGACACCATGCTGTGTTATCGACTAAATATACCGTCAACCTTTTGTTCACATAGGAAATCATTTCACCTCCTTTGGTGAAACCTGAGTCCATTTAGGGTATGTCGCCATGACACTCTCTAGCCTGCCACTGCTGCCGCTGCCTCTGCATGCCGTCCCAGGTGTTTGGCCAAGCTTCCCTGTGCAGAGCCTTGGTCCCCTTGAAAAATGCTCGAGTCTCCCATTGACTTCAATGGGGCTCGTTATTCGAGACGAGCACTCGAGCATCAGGAAAAGTTTGTCTCGAATAACGAGTACCCGAGCATTTTAGTGCTCACTCATCTCTAGTTTACACCTAAACAATTTTGGTGAGGAAAGGCAATCAGTGTCTTCGGTACATTTTGAAGAAAAGCTAACTCATCTCATCCCACAGTAGTACTACTGTAACAGAAAGAGACAAAAATAGTTCTTTCAGGTCATGATAAAGAAAGTGTCTGAACACACAGAGCATTGCTGCACACTGTGTATGGGGTTGCATTGTTGTAGACTGGTCAGAGTACTCCTAGTAACCTACTTCCACCACTAAACATTTCTAATAAACACATTAGCATTATAACTGGACTTGTAATCACCTACATATGTAATTAACATTTCATTCAAGTTCTGAATCCAACATTTCAACATACTTTTCAATGTGTATTTGTTCTGCAATACAGTCTATGCATCTTTAAATTCAGTCAATTACTTGGTAAAACTGGAGCTGAAAAAGACTTGGGAGTATTGGTGGATTGGGAGTATTTAGTGACCAGAGCCAGGCGGCATTATGGAATGCATCAAGAGAGGAATAGATTGTCATGATAAAGCCATAGTTTTGCCCTTATACAAATCACTGTTCAAACCACACATGGAATATTGTGTACATTTTTGGGCACTATTGTATAAAAAGGACATAGTAGAGATGGAAAGGGTGCAGAGGAGAGCAACCAATATTATTAGGGGAATGGAAGGACTAGAATACAATGACAGATTACAAAATTTGGGATTATTCAATTCAAAAGTCGACTGAGGGGAGACCTCATTACAATGTACAAATACCTGAATGGACAGTACAAGGATCTCTCCAAAGATCTTTTTATACCTAGGCCTGTGACCAGGACAAGGCATCCTCTACGTCTAGAGGAGGCAATTCTACCATCAACATAGACAAAGGTTCTTTACTGTAAGAGCAGTGAGACTATGGAAGTCTCTACCGCAGGAGGTTGTTATGGCAGACTATGTACATGTTCAAGAGAGGTCTGGATGCCTTTCTGGAGAGAAAATATTTCACGGGTTATGGGGAAAGAACATTTTCTTAAATCTTAAAGGTTGGACTTCATGGACATATTTATAATCAGTAATACACTCACCGGCCACTTTATTAGGTACACCTGTCCAACTGCTCGTTAACACTTAATTTCTAAACAGCCAATCACATGGCGGCAACTCAGTGCATTTAAGCATGTAGACATGGTCAAGGCAATCTCCTGCAGTTCAAACCGAGCATCAGTATGGGAAAGAAAGGTGAGCGGCAGTTCTGTGGGCGGAAATGCCTTGTTGATGCCAGAGGTCAGAGGAGAATGGGCAGACTGGTTCGAGCTGATAGAAAGGCATTAGTGACTCAAATCGCCACCCATTACAACCAAGGTAGGCAGAAGAGCATCTCTGAACGCACAGTACGTTGAACTTTGAGGCAGATGGGCTACAGCAGCAGAAGACCACACCGGGTGCCACTCCTTTCAGCTAAGAACAGGAAACTGAGGCTACAATTTGCACAAGCTCATCGAAATTGGACAGTAGAAGATTGGAAAAACGTTGCCTGGTCTGATTAGTCTCGATTTCTGCTGCGACATTTGGATGGTAGGGTCAGAATTTGGCATCAACAACATGAAAGCATGGATCCATCCTGCCTTGTATCAACGGTTCAGGCTGGTGTTGGTGGTGTCATGGTGTGGGGAATATTTTCTTGGCACTCTTTGGGCCCCTTGGTACCAATTGAGCATCGTTGCAACGCCACAGCCTACCTGAGTATTGTTGCTGACCATGTCCATCCCTTTATGACCACAATGTACCCAACATCTGATGGCTATTTTCAGCAGGATAATGCGCCATGTCATAAAGCTGGAATCATCTCAGACTGGTTTCTTGAACATGACAATGAGTTCACTGTACTCAAACGGCCTCTAGAGTCACCAGATCTCAATCCAATAGAGCATCATTGGGATGTGGTGGAACGGGAGATTCGCATCATGGATGTGCAGCCGACAAATCTGCGGCAACTGTGTGATGCCATCATGTCAATATGGACCAAAATCTCTGAGGAATGCTTCCAGCACCTTGTTGAATCTATGCCACAAAGAATTGAGGCAGTTCTGAAGGCAAAAGGGGGTCCAACCCGTTACTAGCATGGTGTACCTAATAAAGTGGCCGGTGAGTGTAAATATGTGAGATTTATACATTGACAGAACATATGAATTCAAAGTGTTTTAGGCTTTCATGTTTCTTTGAATTTGATTTACAGTTGACTATATCTAGCTTAAAAAAGCAGAATAGTTTGTTCAACAGCATATACCTCCCTAAAGTAACATTTCAAACTAGGCTTTCTATTGTTTTACGTAATCTGTTGTACATGTCTCTACTAGGTCATCAACTGGTTAGAAGCTTGTGAGACATGTAATATATTTGTGTTAAGGGACCACAATTGGCCAGAGCCAGATTCAGTCATGATGAAGTAGTAGCCTCATCATGTCCCTCATTTACTGCTAAGACCTGCATAAAAGATAGATCTCTTTTTTAAACCTTTAAATAGTGCAACTGCAGGCTTTATCGGCAAGTCGCCAGCATGCTCAGGGGAAAAGTGCTATCTCTTATGGCCCTGAAAATTGATATTGAACATGGAAGTAAAAATCTCACAAGCTGATAGCAATTAGCTAAAAAGGATTTGCGACTCCATGATTCATCACACCAGGGAATCAAAGTCATTTGCAGACAGTGTTTCCACAGTCCCAGCATGCCGCTCTAAAGATATACTTCTGTTTACCTCTTACAGTCTTGTGTGACATTTCCTTTTATAAGGGACCATTTTCACAGAAACATAGCAGTTTGCCTAGGCACTGCCATACTTTGATTCTTCCTGACTTGAGTGAATACAAGAATCTCCAACTGTATGTTGGTCAAAATTTCACTAGGAAGCATAAGTGACTGTGTAGATGGTTTACTATAATAAAGAGCAAAAGGTCACTTTGTAATGAAGAGGAAAAGGCCACTCTTGAGATTTATTAAAGGGGACCTATGGGGTTAAAGAAAACCAAGCCGGATACACTACTGACTGCATTTTAAAATGTACTGCATTAAAATGGCAAGGCATTCTCCCTGGAGTCACCTGGTGATTTGGCCAATGAATAGGAGTCAGAGAAAATATCAATTAATATGTCTGGAAGACAAATAAAAAAATAAAATAAGTAAGAATGAAACCTATGACAACATTGTTTTGTATGTATATGGGTATAGTCTACAAATGAAGATGGGAAATAAATAATTATAAAATTAAAGCAGAGTGCTTTGTTTAGAGACCGATTGCCACTATTTACAAATAACAACGATTATGGTCATCTACATAATAAAAAAGATAGATAAATGTACCACTGTCTGTGAGTTTACCGTCTTTTGATGGCAGCAGATTGAGCTTGCTTTTCAACAAATCAAAGATGTCCAATTCATTGTTCTCTTTAAAGATTAGTAATTTGAACAATAATAAATTTCCCTTTTGGATCCCCATTATGCTATGTATCTGAACTTATCTCTTGGTAATGCAAAAAAGTTGGTGATACAAAGAAGTGCAACCTTGCCTTTGTGAATCAGTAGTAAATGCTAAAAGTGAAGTGGCAGCTCTTTTCACTTTAAGCATAAGACTTTAATTGATTTTAGAGAAGGACATATTCTTGCACTGTTCTACAGCTATTAATTCCAATCCCGATCTGGCAAATATTATCAAAATTTTAAAGCCCGGTAGAAAATAACAGTCATTATTTTTGCATATTATTGTCCATTCTATAAGATGCACAGGTTCATTGCTATTTGTTGTCCACACAGGGAAAATGTTATACTGCTTGACCATTTACCATGCCTCTACCTGGATTGGAAGGTTTGTTTTTTCACTCCAACAAAACTGCAGTTGATTGTTTGCCATACTGTTGCACTTGGATTCTTATAGAAACATTTACAGGGGGTGGGATCCCTATCCTAAAAGCACCCATGCATCCATCAACTTATTAAGGAAGTCCAACCAAAAATATATAGTGTGGCAAAGAGCAATATCAAGGCCATTAGAGAATATACTGCTGTTTTATGTTGATGAAACATGTCAAAGTATCATCCATACAGTAACATAGCAAATGGGGAAATTTATAATAATAGTAATAATAATAATCATTATTTATACAGTGCCATCAAATTCCACAACGCTTTACAAATCATCAGGGCTTGTACACCAGAAAAGCCCTGCAATAATAGCAATTACAAGCATGCCACCAGAAATTGCAATTATTTCCCCCATTTATGCCACCTCCACACTAGTGGAGGGGCATAAATGGATGTGGATGTGGAGGGGCATGAAGGGGGCATGACCAGTGGAGGGGCATGAAGGGGGCATGACCAGTGGCGCACTCACTACAGCCAGTGAACATTAATGAGTCAAAGTTTGGAGTCTGTGGCACAATTCTATGTACACAGTGCAGCCGCTCGCTAGATATATCAGGGAGGCTTTACCCCCCTCATGTGTTTGACTAAGGAACAGGGACTGCATCATAATCTTCATGAATATCCCCCTGCATGATCATTATATTTGGCACATTGACACAGGTGTGGACAATTCACAACCCTGAGGTAAACAGTCTGCATTTACAAACATTTCTGAAAGAATGGGTTGTTCTAAAGAGCTTAGTGAATTCCATTGTGCACTTTCATATGAAGCCAATATTCATGTAATTTTTCCCTCCTAAATCTTCCACAAACAGCTGAGAGTGTTATTATTGAGCAGCATTATTCTTAGTAAGGTGTCTGGTCTTCTTTTTATCTATGTAAAATTATAGTATGATATCATATAATATACAGTAGTTGTTGAGATCAGCTCTATGTGTGTATTTATCCTTAGGTGTTCAGAGAACACTATACTTCAGAAAGTACTTCTATAAAGAAACAACAGTTACTCCAGCAATCAGCGGGAATTACATTTCAGCCCAGAGGGCAGTGAACGGGCTCAGCTTGGCTTGTTTTTACAGAGAGCTGAATGTAGCATGACCTTTTATGTACATGTTTTTTGAGGTTAGGAGAGAGGAAAACACTATGCATTAGGAAACAAAGATAGTTCAAATCACTTGGATTAACTCAGTGATTAAAGTGCAATGGGCTGTGTATAGATTTACAGTGTGAAAAGCATGAGAAAAAACAATAAAATAACCATTCTGTGTGCCCCCCTTTTCATTGCAATACAATACTCCAAATAGTGTTAAAACATATTTTATAAAAATATTATTTTAATATTAAGTATTTTGTGATAGGTCTCAGTGGTACTTATCAATTAAAAAGTCAAAATGTCCGAAATGATACTGGTTCCATACATATGTATGATGGAAAACATGGAAATAGATTTTTGTATGTATTCATCTTTCTTTATTGGCATCCTTATTCTTATCTCATGGGAGATCTGCAAACTATGAAGCTTGGACTTAGAACATCCTCAAGTCAACTATCAAAAAAGGTGACAAGGGTTAGGGAGGCTCCCCTGACATTTGGTGCAGAGACATCAGCCTGTGCAATTAAAGGCCACCTTTCCAGCAAACAGTAATTGAAAAGTGTGAACCACATGGGTCTCCAGTCAATAATAGTGTAAGCACACACATGACACTCTAAGCTTTCTTCTTTTACCAATGACTGCTCTTTGCTTTTCACCTTTTATCCCTCCCAGCATCTTTGCTTAATCCACTCTAATGAGGTGAATGATACTGCATAATACAGAAGGCTAATAGTTTGGCTTTGGAGAAATAGAAATATTTTTTACAAATTCCACAATGTGAGTACAAAGATTATATATTTATCTTTAACTAAGAAATTTACTCTAACATATTGTTGAGTGTAAAATAAAAAATATGATTGTGTACTTGACTAAGACCCCCTCCAGAGATAGCTCCAAGCAAAGGTGATGACTACATTTAAACTCTCTCGGATTCCCTGCCCTAGAAGGTCATTATTGGTGACCACATGTCATATTCATGTTCGCAAACAGCAGGTGACTGCAAACACTGACTAATGTGTGAATTTGCTTTCCCTTTTCTACTCTTTACCCATCTGTCAGTATTTATGGGGTTGGTCAATACCTGGCCATGAAGCCAACTACAGACTGTTTATATAGTAAATGGTGAAGTTTACCTGAATGAAGTGGTAAAAGTTGCATGAATAATGATACAATCTAATACAGTATCACTGAAAATAACATTTTGTTGTGTTTGACACTGACTTTCCAATATATGTTTATTTTATGGGCATTATAAGACAGTTTCCTTAGTATCATATCACAAGTAACACCAAAATTAATTTAATCAGTGGAATCAGTGTACATGTATAAGAGTTGTGCATACTGCTTTGCACAAATGACTTAAAAAAGACTTCTCATACAATGAGCTTCTATAGGATTAGCCCACAAGGCTTAAATGTACATATAACTTCAAGTGAAATGCTGATAATTTTGGCTCTTACACTTCTTGTACCTCCTACTCTTTTCTTTCAGCCTAATCTGATTTTGCCATTTCCCTTTGATCTACTAGGGGCAGGCAAGTCATGTCCACAAGTACAGATGGAGTAAATATGGAGATTAGCCTCTCCTCTTACTGCATTAGCTCTTAATACCTGATTAAGTCCAGAATCATGCAATTGTCTCAATGCTGGCTATCAGAGTGGCAGAACTCAGAAGGGGGTTGGATGAAGGATGATTTTGTAATAGATACTTATTTTATCCAAGTCCTCTAAGAAGATTAGGCCCAAGGGTGTCACATTAGCTATGATCTCCAGGCCTTTGGTAGTCTCTTGCAGTTTTCAAACACCTCAGCTTCAACTTTAGAACAAACAGGCAGCCTAGACAGAGGCCCCATGTAGTGGCATGAATAATTGCACATTGCCAAGTGTTTGAAGATCACAAAGTGCTGTGTAAATTATCCAGTTTGAGCTTAGTAGCAGTGATTTGTGGTGACTTATTGCATCTTTTCACAGTTCAGAATTCAACTTTCTACAGCTGCTATTGTGACTTTGATGAAGAATGAAAGTTAAGCAATGTTCTTACACTACCTTGCTTTACATTTGTGGTTGTTTAAGTATTAATACAATCTGTTCTTTAAATTACATGTCTTCATATTCAGCAATAGTTCACTTTTGTTGAGTAAAAAAGATTAATGTAATGACTTCAGGCAATATACTATGAACTTTACAACTCAACTTCCTCTAAAATATGAAGACAAAAAGTTATATAAGTTTTAGGATTGAGGCATTTCTTTTTATGTAAAATCAGAAAAAGGTTGGATATTCAGTAACATACTTCAAAATGAATGCATGATATATTTGTAGGGTGGTGCAAGTTCTTATAAACAAATTAGTAGAAAGTAGAAAGAAAGCTCTTAATAGTAAGAAGTCTGAAAGACAACAAGGATTTTATACATTTTTGAAGTACATTAAGATATTTTAAAAATTTTTGTAAATCTGGTCCAATATTTGTATAAATACAGTATAAATCTCCAGACCTAAAATCTAGCCTAAATCTATCATTTAACTTCTATTTTAATAACTCCAAATTCTGTGATAATTTATGGCGTACTCACCAGACAGCCATACATTTTTACCAAGCACTATAAACCATCACTACAGTAAAAATTGACATTTGATGTCTTGTTAACCTCTTAATCGGAACACATGTATTTTTTAATCCTGGTTAAGTTAAAATAAACACTGTTATCCATGTCCAAATGTGCATGTAGCATGAAGTAGTTTTTAACCCCTTAAGGACACAGGGTTTTTCGGCTAATTTCTTGCTCTCCAACTTCAAAAATCCATAACTTTTTCATTTTTACGTGTACAGACCTGTGTGAGGGCTTATTTTGTGCGTAACAAATTTTACTTTCCCGTAATGTTATTTATTTTAACATGCCGTGTACTGCGAAGCTGAAAAAAATTCCAAATGTGGAAACATTGAAAAAAAAACGCATGTGGTTCGGTGCGATTGCGGTGATACCAAATTTATATAGGTTTTATTGTGTTTTAATACATTTTCAAAAATTCAACGAATGTGTACAAAAAAGAAAAAAAAAATGTTGCCATCTTCTGACGCAAATAACTTTTTCATACTTTGGCACACGGAGATGTGCGAGGGGTCATTTTTTGCGAAATGAGGCGACGCTTTCATTGCTACCATTTTGAGTTCTGTGCGACATTTTGATCCTTTTTTATTTCATTTTTTATGTTATGTAAAAAGGTGTAAAAGTCGCATTTCGGACATTTGGGCGCCATTTCCCGCCTCGGAGGTCACCGCCGCCCGTAACCGTTTTTATATTTTGATAGATAGGGCATTTTGGGACGCGGTGATACCTAATATGTTTGTGATTTTTACTGTTTATTATGTTTTATATCCGTTCTAGGGAAAGGGGGGTGATTTGAACTTTTAATATTTTATTAATTTTTTTTATTTTTGAAACTTTTTTTTAATTTTTTTTTCACTATTTTTTAGACCATCTAGGGTACATTAACCCTAGATAGTCAGATCGCTCCTACCATATACTGCAATACTTCTGTATTGCAATATATGGCATTTTTGCAGCACATTCATTACAATGAGCCACTGGCTCATTGTAACGAATCTGCAGATGCCAGATAGTCTCAGGTCAAACGAAGACCCGAGGCTACCATGGCAACCGATCGCCGCCCCCCAATGACGTTCTTTTTAACGCCGCCGGCGACTTTGCCGGTGGCGTTGAAAGGGTTAATAGCCGCGGTCGGTGCTTATTAGCGGTGGGGGTTTGCTGCAATATGCAACAACCCCCACCTCTGTATGAAGAGGACTCAGCCCGTGAGCCCTCTTCATACATCCCTTATACCTCTGCGCCATAGAGCTACGGCGCAGAGCGTTAAGGGGTTAATAACTAAATATAAAACGTTAATGAAAACATGGTTACAAAGTTGTAGACTCCTTAGCAGTTAATTATGTAGATTGAAAATCCAATCTATAAATGGAAATTTAGGAAATGTACTATTTAGAATTCCCTGGAAACTCTGTACATAATATAATTTTTAACAGTGTAAAGTGTGAGAGCTAACAATGTGCTTAGATTATCAGGGTACAGGGTTTAGCTACACTTTAATGAGATAGATGAAGGACACAATGAAACAGTCAGCTCTGCTACCAAACCTAATAAATAAAACACACAGTCAGCTCTGCTGTGCCCCCTTCCTCACAGATCAAGACTTTACCTTGTCTGTAGAGTTTGTATCTGCCAGACCATAGTCAGGGGTTTATGTTCGTATCCAAGGACAAACTTTGATAACTGTGCAAGCTTAAAGGACATCTACCATCAGTTTGACTGGTGGTAGATGTCCAACATGACTTGCTTGTTTCTATATGCACTAATTGGAAACATTTTTAGTGCATAAAGAAACAGCATATTTGCTGCTAAGACTACTTTAAGAAGAAATGTAAATGAGTCAGAGGTTCTCAAGCTTACGTCGCCTGAGGAGTTTCTCGTGTATGCACTTCCCCCTGTTCTAACAGTACCTCCAGCTTTTGGCTAGGGAGCTAGGAGCCAGCTAGTGATGTCAGAGGGCCAGAGAGAGTGGGGTTGTGGGGTAGCTCCCCGGCAGCGAGCAGGAGGTACTGTTACAGCAGGGGGTCTTGCAGACATTAAATTCAGGCGATGCTGAGAGACTCGTTTACATATTTTTTTAAAAGTTGTTTTAGCAGATAATATGCACTAAATTTCTTTATGCACTAAAAACTGTTCCAATTAGTGCATAAAGAAAAAAGCATGAAATACTGGACATTAACTATCAGTCAAACTGATATATCCTTAAAAGTAAAATTAAACACATTTCTGCAAATAACAAATAATAATTCTGTACATCTGAATTGTCATAGCGGCATTCAAGCATTCACAAAGATTTCTGCAAAATCCATTCATGTGATTGGTGCAGTTGTAAAAACATGTGCTATAAATCTGCCATATATAACTGTAGTAATAATATTGACTCTCCTAGAAACAAATAAAGTTTTATAACAGTGCTATTTGATGAATTGTGACAATCCAAGAAGTTCAGTTGATTTTCCTTTTCTTGAAATAGAAAGTAAAATGCTTATTGCGATTATTATTCTTTTTACTAGTAGTAATAGGATTATTGCTGTTAAATGTAATTTTTAGTTTTTCACCTCTCATTTGTAATGCTATATGTTACTGTCAAATTCCAGCATATCTCACATGCATACTAAAGGAGCTGGTCACTTACACATGCATGCATGTAACAATGCTGGGATTTCAGCCCATAAGTCCAGGCATTGTAATCCTGATTAAAAAGACAAAGCTTTGTGGACTGGGTGTCCCAAATAACAGCATGTGGTAAGTACTTCAGCACACACAGCTATCCTTAAAAACTAAATAGGAAAGGATGAACTAAACACAAAAGTACTAGTAATATCCTTTGGAAGTTGTGTGGAATCTGGGTTTGATGTAATGTGTTGATTCTGCAGGAACAACAGTAAGGTAGGGATGAAAGAGAAGAAGGAGAAAGCACTTTAGTGTAATCCCTGCTGTAGCCATTTACATACCTCCAAGTGCGAGGAAAAGCTGAATGCCTATATGCATAAAATGCCTTATTTTATTATGTTTTATTTTGCCATAAAATGCTAAATCAACCTTTTCAAGTCCATCTTCCTGTAGAAAAATTAACTTTCCAGAAGAATGGATAAAACACCATACAGATCTAGCGATTGCGCTGCATTTTTTTTTCTCTCAACCGATATCCCTTATAAAGGACAGTCCAGTTTTAAAAGTAAGCAACACCTTTTATTATTATACTAACAAAACATTTAAGTAAAATAGGCCTTTGCATAAAAAAAATAATCTACAAATCAAGTATCCCTTACACAGGATTTTGACTTCAATATCATCTTCTTCTGCCCTGAAATGTAAATTACCAAAAAAAATAAATCTGTTAATCACTTACCTGCACAAAGCAATCTGCAGTAGGTCACTGCTGACAACTGTAACTGTTCCTGTATTGACAAATGGAGAAAAAAAATACTTTGCAGTTAATCTTAACCACTTCAGGACACAGCCCGTTTATAGCTTAAAGGGGTTGGCCACTTTACCTCATGTTATTTGTAATGTGTCTATGTGTGTGGGTCAGGATATTATGTAATTTACTAATACACATCTAAATTAAAAGTTAAAGTTAAGTTATATCAGTTCTAGGGAAAGGGGGTGATTTGAATTTTTAAGTATTTTTACTATATATATATTTTTTTTTTACCTTTTTTTATTTTTACTTTTACCATTTTTCAGACCCCCTAGGGTACTTTAACCCAAGGTTGTCCAATTGATCCTACCATATACTGCAAATTGCATATTGTAATGAAATGGTTGAAACAAGACAGCTTCAGGTCTTTGGAAGACCCAAAGCTGTCATGCCCACCCATCTCTTTAAGGTGTTAGCACCAATCACGGTGGAGAGGGCTTAACCAGTGAGCCCTCTCCATGTACCTGCACCCGACGTGCACCATACTAGGAGCATGTCATACTAGGAGCGCTACCAATGAGCGCGTCATTAAGGGGTTAAAAGAAAATGGAGGTGAAATTTAGGATGGTCCAATTTTGTCAATAATATGTTCCTTTGTCCCTAAAATTTACACATTCACAAAAAGGAAAAAGAGAAAACACATCTTAAAATTTGTTATTCAATTTCATGCAGAGACACACCACATGTGGATGTTACTTGTTGTGTGGGTGCACAGTGAAGTTAGTTTTATTGTATGGGTCATTATGGCCATAGTGATACCTTTTATGTTGGGTTTGTATGGTTATATTCACTTTTTGTTACAGACAGGCATTTTTTTTACAGACATCCCTGGGGTTTTCGCTCAGACCCCAGGGTTGCCATAGCGCCGACAGGAGCCCAATGAGAATGCTTCAGGGGGGCTGGTCTAGCAGGGAATCTCCATGCAGGCATTGAAATGCTGCATTAGCATTGAACTCGGCATTTAAAGGGTTAACATCCCATATTTTCCTATTACAGTTCAGCTCCAGTGTGGAGCTGAACTGTCAATGGGGCCATGCTGTACTATTACTGCATGGAGTGTGAATAGCCAACCTCCATGTAGTCATAGTATGTCCAGGATCACAAAGTTAAAGGAGATGCCCCACAAATTACATAATTCAATAATCAACAGGATTGGGAGTACTCATTGATAACTGGCAGTTTTGTATGATTATAACACAGTGCACATAGAATAGTGCAATTTTGGATCATTTTATAGTAATGAAGTGCTCACATGTTTTTATACAGATTTTAATTTACAATATTTAATTTACCATTTTATGTAACACCAATGTTCTGAAGAGAAATGGTAAGTGTGTTCTAGAAAGTAGGATGACTTTGGTTTATAAGATTGTACCTGAAGACAAAGTGAACAAAAAGGGAGTTTATGCGGAGCGCTGACAGCACACTCACCCAAAGATTCAAAAACACTGATTAGCCACAAGCAAAGCAGTTTATTCCAAATGTAAAATTAGTTACAGGTAAAATAGTCCTCTATGACAAGTTTTGGGTCCTCAACCCAATATCACTCAGAATGAGTCTTATATACTAAAATAAGTGCACATAACATTACATAAACAATCAACTTACATGTGTAGTAATGTCTTCCGGTCAAATGCTTGTGCGTTGCATTGGTTCGCATTCCGGGAATGCCTGCGAATGACCATGGGCTGCTGCGCATGTGCAGTCAGCCTCGTGTCATCGCAAGAAGTAACCATACTGATGTAACCATAGTGATGCTCTTATGAATGAAACAGATACATTGCATAAGTATTATTTAGTAAATAGCCAAAGAATACAGTTTCCAAGATGTTACACTAGCCGGAAATGCTGCTCAGAACTAGTCTGGACGGGCTTAGATAGGATCATTATTAATAGTATTTCAGAACCACTGTATGATTGCTTGAAATTAGCACTGTATACATAAATAAATGAGCAGCAATAAGTCAATAGTTAGATACATCATAACTAGATTAATAGAAAAATACATGGGCAATTTTATGAATAATACATGATTATCTGATCAGCACTAAATCTCAGATCTGCAATACATAGATGAATCAATTTAATAATATAAAAACAATAAATCCAAACTTCATATAGTTATTACTATTATATATTATATAGTCATATAGAAGCAAAATGTAGTATATGTTAATATGGTATATGTACTGTAAAAATGTTGGGGGTTAAAAAAGAAAATCTTAAAATAAGGAGAATTAATTAATCTAAAAAAGGGGGGGGGGTTTATACACAGGTCTTAAAAACATCCAACTAAAAATCTTAATCAGTCAGTGCTGATCGTTCATAATACAAGTCCCTCCCAGAACAGTCCCCAGGATGAAGTAAACCAACAGTTTTTTACTCCACTTAATATTAGCAGTGCCAGAGAGATACTAGCTTATACACTTACGTGAAGCCTCCACTTTTAATAAAACAGTATCTTTTTTAGGACTACCTGGAGCAGTGATTTTCAACCTTTTTTGAGCCACGGCACACTTTTTATACCTAGAAAATCCTGGGACACACCACCAACCAAAACTGCACAAAATGACACTAAAATAGTCATATTATACATATAGTTAATAATATAGATTCTAAATTTATTTTACTCACTCAGTGTGAACCCTGGGCCTGTTTCGACAAACACAAAAGGGATATCTTGGCAGGAATGGTGGAAAGACACACACAAAGCTCTTCCTCAACAGTTCTCAGTTTCTCCCTGTTTTTAGTATATGGTGCTGATTATTATGTGGCTCATATACTGCAAAATAAAGGGGTACAATGAGAAGTACTATGGCCATGAAGCCAGAGTACAAGTGCCAGCTCATATACTCAGCATATGAGCTGGTACTTGTAGTACTCCAGCCTCATGACTATAGTATTTCTCATTTTACATTTCTCATTGTTATATGCAGTATACTGCTGGAGTACTAAAAGTACCAGCTCATATGCTGAGTATTCTGCCAACAGTTCATATACTCAGGCAAAAGCTCATATAGTCAGCATTATTGGTGGGCATTACCTTGGCGGTGGGCAAATGCAAGAGTCTCTCCGCTCTCAGGATGATGCGCCAGCCTTGGTGACATCATTTTGTCGCGCGGGGTTCAAAACTTGCGCATGTGTTATTGTACACGTCTCCTACATTGTAAGAAGCCGTGACTGCGCATTGCTGCGCATTGGCGGGAAACAAAACATAAGGGGCACCATAGTTTGGGGAACTTTCCCCGCGGCACACCCGACTATGTGTCGCGGCACACTGGTTGAAAATCATTGACCTGGAGAGATAAAAAAAATACTGTTATATGATTACACGCTAAACACAGTACTGAAAGAAACAATGTTTCCAGCAGCTCCAAGGAACTTAAAAAGAAAAAAATGTCAAAAGAGAGGTAGAAGAGAAGGAAAGAGTAGATCCAGGAACACCTTCCTCACAAGAGGACTCCTTAATCGAAACTCCCAAGAACAAAAGGACCAGTTAACTAATCCAGTTGAGTATACTAAAGAGAAAAATATATTAAATAGTTAGAACACAAAAAATTGTGAGAACAACAAACTAGTTAAGATCTTTCCTTTGTCCTCCCAAAACAGTACATGAAACTAAAATACTAGAAAAGGGTTTATCATATTGCCCTATATCACATTCTAATGAATTTGAATAAGTTTATAAGAAAACTCACATTAAAAAGACACTTTAACATACTAGATACAGATAAGGAAGAACAGGAACTTATTAACGTACATGATGGTCTCTTGGATCCCAGCTCTAACACAACGAATATATCTCTTGTTCATACAAACCTAAAACCGAAGTCACTGTTTTATCTATCACATCACAAGGGAAATTTTGTAGAAACGTTTTACACTCTTGTGTCCCCAGAGTTCCAAAATCTATACTCTCAAAACAACAACACTAGTAGGTGCAAGAAAGACAATCTGAACAATAGGGAGAGAGCAGCATTAAAATATCTAGTGGCCAGAGATAAAGGCAGCAAGAGGGGTGGGATAGTGATCCAGAACAGGACAGACTATGTTTTAGAAGCAAAATTACTTCTGTCCGACACAGAATTCGATTCTAAGTTAGATTGTGATCCCATCCTTTAATATAAGAAGAACACCAGTAATTGAAAGTTGAGGAACCACCGACGGTCCTCTTTTATCACTTGCCGAAAGGTTCATAAAAGCCAGACCAAGCCTCCAGGTAGACCGATCATTTCAGGGATAAATTTATTAACGTCAAATCTCTCCCATTACGTATACCTGTACCTCCAATGGAATGTTAAAACACTAGATGCATATTACTAGATTTATCGGATTTAATAAGAGATGTAATTAAACAGAAATGGGACAATTCATTCCTTTTTATCACTATGGATATTACCTCCCAATCTACAAATATTCCCCATGATCATGGTATATATGCTATATCTCACTTTTTAAAGGATCTGACCATTGCAGACCAGCAAACTGATTTTCTCTTGAGAGCATCTAATTTCATTTTGAAACATAATTGCTTTGCATTTTTAAACAAGATCTTTCTACAGAAAAGGGGAACACCCATCGGGAACAAGTTTGCTCCCAGTCTGGCAAACTTGTATGTTGGATTATTTGAAGAACAGGTAATTTATAGGCACAAGGCTTTCAAACAATGCCATCTATATAAAAGATTTATAGATGACATTTTTATAATCTGGAAGGGTAATGAGTAAGGGTTAGAATAATTAATTTTCGTTATTTTAATATTTTCTCTTTTTAACCCCCCCATCATTTTTACATATACCATATTAAGATATACTACTTTTTGCCTCCATATGACTATATAATATATAATAGTAATAACTATATGAAGTTTGGAGTTATTGTTTTTATATAATCTTAAATTTATTCATCTATTTATTACCTGAGATTTAGTGCTGATCAGATAATCATGCATTATTCATAAAATTGCTCATGTATTTATCTGTTAATCGTTCATCTATTTATGATGTATCTAACTATTGACTGCTCATTTATTTATGTATACAGTGCTAATTTGTAGCAATCATACAGTGGTTCTGAAATACTATTAATAATGATCCTATCTAAGCCCGTCCAGACTCTTTCTGAGTAGCATTTCCGGCTAGTGTAACATCTTGGAAACTCTATTCCTTGGCTATTTACCACATAAAACTTATGCAATGTACCTCAGAAAATGATGGAAACACCACGGAAATGGACAGGAAACAGCAGGGGCAACATGCATGGATGCCTCTGAGGCTGCCTAATCACACCATTATGCCAAAATTATGGGCAACAGCATGGCGATGACCGAGTAACCAAGTCAGGCGAGATAGCATCTAAAACACCCAATAATTGACCCTGACACTATAGGGGACGGCATGCGGAGGCAGCGGCAGCAGCAGCAGGCTAGAGAGTGGCATGGCGACATACCCAAAATGGACTCAGGCTTCAAATCAATTTTAAAAAATTCCTTTTGGCGAGGATAACGTCTAGCACTGTACGTATCAGTATTTGGCCTGGTTATGGCGGCAGAGAGGAACCAAAGGATGTGAGAAAGAAGCGCTGAAATTATTTCCTATGTGAACAAAAGGTTGACGGTATATTTAGTCGATAACACAGCATGGCGGCGACAGGGTGACCAAGTTCCATAACGTATCTGGTGAAACACCCGAAAAATGTGAAACATGTGAAGGCAGCTATGGAGACGACATGTGGAGGCTACTGTGGAGACAACGTGTGGTGGCAGCTATGGAGACGACGTGTGAAGGCAGCTATGGAGACGACGTGTGAAGGCAGCTATGGAGACGACGTGTGGAGGCAGCTATGGAGACGACGTGTGGAGGCAGCTATGGAGACGACGTGTGGAGGCAGCTATGGAGACGACGTGTGGAGGCAGCTATGGAGACGACGTGTGGAGGCAGCTATGGAGACGATATGTGGAGGCAGCTATGGAGACGACATGTGGAGGCAGCTATGGAGACAACATGTGGAGGCAGCTATGGAGACGACGTGTGGAGGCAGCTATGGAGACGACGTGTGGAGGCAGCTATGGAGACGACGTGTGGAGGCAGCTATGGAGACGACGTGTGGAGGCAGCTATGGAGACGACGTGTGGAGGCAGCTATGGAGACGACGTGTGGAGGCAGCTATGGAGACGACGTGTGGAGGCAGCTATGGAGACGACGTGTGGAGGCAGCTATGGAGACGACGTGTGGAGGCAGCTATGGAGACGACGTGTGGAGGCAGCTATGGAGACGACGTGTGGAGGCAGCTATGGAGACGACATGTGGAGGCAGCTATGGAGACAACATGTGGAGGCAGCTATGGAGACAACATGTGGAGGCAGCTATGGAGACGACAAGTGGAGGCAGCTATGGAGACGACAAGTGGAGGCAGCTATGGAGACGACATGTGGAGGCAGCTATGGAGACGACATGTGGAGGCAGTTATGGAGATGGTGTGTGGAGGCAGCTATGGAGACGGCTTCTGGAGGCTGCTATGGAGACAATTAAATTTGGATAGTACCTGCATGTGGCAGTCCCAAAGAGTTTTCAAAACAGAGGACCGGGTAGGTGGCACTCCAGAAAAATTAAATAGATAGAGTGTCTGTACGTGGCACTCCCAAAATTTTTTTAAAACAGAGGACCTGGTAGGTGGTCTCCAGAAAAATTAAATACATAGAGTACCTGTATGTGGCACTCCCAAAACATTTGCAATGCTGAGGACCGTGAATGTGGCCCTCCATAAAAATGTAATACATACAGTACTATAGCTAGAGCCAGTTGGCCCTGGCAAAGAATAGCAAGTTACCTCTACTTTAGTGTACAAAGAGGAGGAGAATGAGGAGGAGGAGTGCATACATGAGAATTAATCAGGTTGAGCTGCTTTCACCTGGTGGAGAATGGAAATCATGAGAAATCCATGCTTGATTCATCTTGATAAGCGTCAGCCTGTCAGTTGAGAGGCGTGTACACTTATCGGTGATGATGCCACCAGCTGCACTGAAAACCCGCTCTGACAACATGCTAGCGGCAGGACAGGCAAGAACCTCCAAGGCGTACAGCGCCAGTCCGGGCCAGATGTCCAGCTTTGAATCCCAGTAGTTGTAGGGAGCTGTGTGATCATTTAGGAGGATGGTATGGTCAGCTACGTACTCCTTACATCTTTCTGTAAAGATCACCCCTACACTGCCGAGACTGGGGACAGGTGACAGTGTCTTGCTGGGGTGACATAAAACTGGCAAAGGCCTTGTAAAGCATACCCCTGCCAGTGCTGGACAAGCTGCCTGCTCGCCTACTCTCCCTCGCTACTTGTCCAGAAAAAGTACACCCTCTGCCGCTAGCGGTGTCAGATGGTAAAGACTGTTTCAGCTTGTGCACCAGGGCCTGCTGGTATTCATGCACTCTCACACTCCTTTCCTCTACAGGGATGAGAGTGGAAAGATTTTAAAAGATTTATAGATGACATTTTTATAATCTGGAAGGGTAATGAGTAAGGGTTAGAATAATTAATTTTCGTTATTTTAATATTTTCTCTTTTTAACCCCCCCATCATTTTTACATATACCATATTAAGATATACTACTTTTTGCCTCCATATGACTATATAATATATAATAGTAATAACTATATGAAGTTTGGAGTTATTGTTTTTATATAATCTTAAATTTATTCATCTATTTATTACCTGAGATTTAGTGCTGATCAGATAATCATGCATTATTCATAAAATTGCTCATGTATTTATCTGTTAATCGTTCATCTATTTATGATGTATCTAACTATTGACTGCTCATTTATTTATGTATACAGTGCTAATTTGTAGCAATCATACAGTGGTTCTGAAATACTATTAATAATGATCCTATCTAAGCCCGTCCAGACTCTTTCTGAGTAGCATTTCCGGCTAGTGTAACATCTTGGAAACTCTATTCCTTGGCTATTTACCACATAAAACTTATGCAATGTACCTCAGAAAATGATGGAAACACCACGGAAATGGACAGGAAACAGCAGGGGCAACATGCATGGATGCCTCTGAGGCTGCCTAATCACACCATTATGCCAAAATTATGGGCAACAGCATGGCGATGACCGAGTAACCAAGTCAGGCGAGATAGCATCTAAAACACCCAATAATTGACCCTGACACTATAGGGGACGGCATGCGGAGGCAGCGGCAGCAGCAGCAGGCTAGAGAGTGGCATGGCGACATACCCAAAATGGACTCAGGCTTCAAATCAATTTTAAAAAATTCCTTTTGGCGAGGATAACGTCTAGCACTGTACGTATCAGTATTTGGCCTGGTTATGGCGGCAGAGAGGAACCAAAGGATGTGAGAAAGAAGCGCTGAAATTATTTCCTATGTGAACAAAAGGTTGACGGTATATTTAGTCGATAACACAGCATGGCGGCGACAGGGTGACCAAGTTCCATAACGTATCTGGTGAAACACCCGAAAAATGTGAAACATGTGAAGGCAGCTATGGAGACGACATGTGGAGGCTACTGTGGAGACAACGTGTGGTGGCAGCTATGGAGACGACGTGTGAAGGCAGCTATGGAGACGACGTGTGGAGGCAGCTATGGAGACGACGTGTGGAGGCAGCTATGGAGACGACATGTGGAGGCAGCTATGGAGACGACGTGTGGAGGCAGCTATGGGGACGACGTGTGGAGGCAGCTATGGAGACGATATGTGGAGGCAGCTATGGAGACGACGTGTGGAGGCAGCTATGGAGACGACGTGTGGAGGCAGCTATGGGGACGACGTGTGGAGGCAGCTATGGAGACGATATGTGGAGGCAGCTATGGAGACGACATGTGGAGGCAGCTATGGAGACAACATGTGGAGGCAGCTATGGAGACGACGTGTGGAGGCAGCTATGGAGACGACGTGTGGAGGCAGCTATGGAGACGACATGTGGAGGCAGCTATGGAGACGACGTGTGGAGGCAGCTATGGAGACGACGTGTGGAGGCAGCTATGGAGACGACGTGTGGAGGCAGCTATGGAGACGACGTGTGGAGGCAGCTATGGAGACGACGTGTGGAGGCAGCTATGGAGACGACGTGTGGAGGCAGCTATGGAGACGACATGTGGAGGCAGCTATGGAGACAACATGTGGAGGCAGCTATGGAGACAACATGTGGAGGCAGCTATGGAGACGACAAGTGGAGGCAGCTATGGAGACGACAAGTGGAGGCAGCTATGGAGACGACATGTGGAGGCAGCTATGGAGACGACATGTGGAGGCAGCTATGGAGATGGTGTGTGGAGGCAGCTATGGAGACGGCTTCTGGAGGCTGCTATGGAGACAATTAAATTTGGATAGTACCTGCATGTGGCAGTCCCAAAGAGTTTTCAAAACAGAGGACCGGGTAGGTGGCACTCCAGAAAAATTAAATAGATAGAGTGTCTGTACGTGGCACTCCCAAAATTTTTTTAAAACAGAGGACCTGGTAGGTGGTCTCCAGAAAAATTAAATACATAGAGTACCTGTATGTGGCACTCCCAAAACATTTGCAATGCTGAGGACCGTGAATGTGGCCCTCCATAAAAATGTAATACATACAGTACTATAGCTAGAGCCAGTTGGCCCTGGCAAAGAATAGCAAGTTACCTCTACTTTAGTGTACAAAGAGAAGGAGAATGAGGAGGAGGAGTGCATACATGAGAATTAATCAGGTTGAGCTGCTTTCACCTGGTGGAGAATGGAAATCATGAGAAATCCATGCTTGATTCATCTTGATAAGCGTCAGCCTGTCAGTTGAGAGGCGTGTACACTTATCGGTGATGATGCCACCAGCTGCACTGAAAACCCGCTCTGACAACATGCTAGCGGCAGGACAGGCAAGAACCTCCAAGGCGTACAGCGCCAGTCCGGGCCAGATGTCCAGCTTTGAATCCCAGTAGTTGTAGGGAGCTGTGTGATCATTTAGGAGGATGGTATGGTCAGCTACGTACTCCTTACATCTTTCTGTAAAGATCACCCCTACACTGCCGAGACTGGGGACAGGTGACAGTGTCTTGCTGGGGTGACATAAAACTGGCAAAGGCCTTGTAAAGCATACCCCTGCCAGTGCTGGACAAGCTGCCTGCTCGCCTACTCTCCCTCGCTACTTGTCCAGAAAAAGTACACCCTCTGCCGCTAGCGGTGTCAGATGGTAAAGACTGTTTCAGCTTGTGCACCAGGGCCTGCTGGTATTCATGCACTCTCACACTCCTTTCCTCTACAGGGATGAGAGTGGAAAGATTTTGCTTGAACCGTGGGTCCAGGAGAGTGAATACCCAGTAATCGGTGCTGGAATAAATTCTTTGAACGCGAGGGTCACAGGATAGGCAGCCTATATATGCCCAAGAGTCCCAACGCGCAAGAATTCACTCCCCTCACTGGCCTGACTCTCCATTTCCTCCTCCTCCTCCAACTCCTCTTCTTCTGCCCATGCACGCTGAACAGTTAATAAGGACTGAGTAATGGTCCCCTCTTCTGTCTCGCTAACATTCTCCTCCTCTTCCTCCTCATCCTCCTCACCTCCTCTGATACGTGCTGAGAAACAGACCTAAGGGGGCTCTGGCTATCAATAAGGGAATCTTCTTCCCCCATCTCTTGTGACGAGCGCAAAGCTTCCGACTTCATGCTGACCAGAGAGTTTTTCAACAGGCCAAGCAGCGGTATGGTGAGGCTGATGATGGCGGCATCGCCACTGACCATCTGTGTTGACGCCTCAAAGTTACTCAGCACCTGACAGATATCAGACATCCACGTCCACTCCTCATTGTAGACTTGAGGAAGCTGACTGACCTGACTAGCAGTTCTGGTGGAAGTTGTCATCTGGCAGTCTACAATCGCTCTGCGCTGCTGGTAAACTCTGTATAACATGGTAAATATGGAATTCCATGTCGTGGGCACGTCGCACATTAGTCGGTGAGTGGGCAGTTGGAGGCAGAGCTGCACTGCCCTTGCAGCATCTGTGGTCGAGTTTCTGAAATGCACACAGATGTGCCGAACCTTCATGAGCAAATCAGACAGATTGGGGTATGTCTTGAGGAACCGCTGAACTATCAGATTGAATACATGGGCCAGGCATGGCACAGGTGTCAGTCTGCCGAGTTGCAGAGCCGCCACCAGGTTGTCACACACAACAATGCCTGGCTTCAGGTTCAGCGGTGCCAGCCACAGATCGGTCTGCGCCATGATGCCCTGTAATAACTCTTGGGCGGTGTTCCTTTTATCACCTAGGCTCAGAAGTTTGAGCACCGCCTGCTGTCACTTTGTGACGGCACTACTGCTGCGCCTAGAGCTACCGACTGATGGCGCCATGCCCACAGGTGGTAATTCGGAGGAGGTGGTGTAGGAGGGGTGGGAGGAGGAGGAGGCATAGTAGGCCTGAGAGACCATGACTGAGGTAGGCCCCGCAATCCTCGGCATTGGCAGTATATGAGACTCGGTCCCAACCTCCACCAAGTTAACCCAATGTGCCGTCAGCGATATATAGTGGCCTGACCCGGCAGCACTCGTCCACGTGTCTGTGGTTAGGTGGACCTTGTCAGAAACAGCGTTGGTCAGGGCACAGATGATGTTGTCTGACACGTGCTGGTGGAGGGCTGGGACGGCACATCGGGAAAAGTAGTGGCGGCTGAGGACTGAATACCAAGGGGTGGCCGCCGCCATGAGGTTGCGAAAGGCCTCGGTCTCTACCAGTCTAGAGGGCAGCATCTCCAGGCTCAGTAATTTGGAGATGTGGACGTTGAGGGCTTTGGCGTGTTGGTGGGTGGAACTGTATTTCCTCTTGCGCTCCAGTGTCTGGGTATAGACAGCTGAACGCTGTGCATGGAGACATTGGTGGACGCTCTGAGGAATCGTGGAGGCGAAGGTGTGGTTTCCAAGCGGGAGGTGTTTGTGCCGGGGTCCTGGGCAGGGGGCTGACTAGCAGAGGCAGCAAATGACACAGGGGAAGGAGCAGTGGTGGGCCGGCCGGAGGTGAACGGTCTTGGTTCCATTGAGTGGGGTGTTTAGCACTCATATGCCTGCGCATACTGGTGGTGGTTAAGCTAGTAGTGGTGGAACACCTGCTGATCCTGGTGTGGCACAGTTTGCACACCACAGTCCGGTGGTCATCTGTTGTTTCTTTAAAGAACCTCCAGACTTGAGAAAATCTAGCCCTCGCCACGGGAGCTTCACTATGTAAAACATTTGGCGCTGATGCACCAGCTCTGGCCCTGCCTCTCCATCTGGCCCCACCACTGCCTCTTCCAACCTGTTCTGGTATAGGACTTGCCTCTGTCTCAGAAGCACTGTCTTCACCAGGCCTATCAACCCAGCTCGGGTCACCTCATCATCTTCCGATCCCACAGTCTGCTCCCCCCTCGGACTTCCTGCCCTGACAACAACTTCACCACTGTCTGACAACCGTGTCTCCTCATCGTCCGACACCTCTTTACACACTTCTTCCACTAGACTCCCACAGACTGCGACCGTTGGAAAACCTGGGCATCGGGAAAGAGCTCAGCAGCAACCTGAGAAGTGGTTTGTGACTCTGGAAAGGGTCCAGAAAACAGTTCCTCAGAGTATGCCGGATCAAATTCCAAATTTTCCTGGGAGGGGACAGACTGGGAGGAAGGAGGTTGAGGTGGAGGTGGAGGAACTGGAGGAGTGCTCACTTGGGTAACATGGGTGGACTGCGTGGAAGGCTGACTGGTGGACAAATGACTTGAAGCATTGTCCGCAATCCACACCTGTTCACACTGTTGTGGCCTCAACAGTGCTCTACCACGAGTCCCAGTAAGTTGAAACATGAAGCTAGGGAGTGTAGCTCTGCGGCGTTCCCCTGCTCCCTCATCAGCAGGTAGTGTCTCACCCCGCCCAGGACCACGGCCTCTGATCCCTGCAGTAACTGGATGCCCACGCCTCGTCCTCTACCCTTAGCCCTCAGGTTCAACATTTTTTAAATAAAAGTCTATTTTATAGACAAAAGAGAAATATAAACTGTAAATTTTTTTTGGTAATTTTTTTTTTATGTTTGTTTTTTTTTTTTTGGATTTATAGAAGAACAAATCAGACAGCAACCTCACAAGATGATTGCTATGGCTAGTTTCTAACCAACACAGACAATATTTTTTAAATGTCCCGGTGAGGTCACAGTCATGTGAACAAAAGACCGTATTTGAATACGCCACACGTGACATACAGTACGCGTCACCGGCAGAGAGAATGTGGATTGGGATTTCTGGAGACTAGCTTGCTAAACAGTAGCAGGCAGACTAAGCAGGATGAAATTGCATTTGCACCACTGACAATACACAAAAGGATTTTGTGCTGTGACTTTCACTTTTGAAATAAAAAAAAAAAATCGTCAGACTCAATCAAACGACCAATAAAATGTCCCACTTAGCTGTTTGAAATGGATATGTGTGTCACTGAGAGCCAAAAAATAACGTTCGCAAGTCTCCCTGTAAATTTGTCACAATATGGTAGCAGCTGCACTACTAGTGCCAGCAAGCCCAGCCACAAGCAAATAAAAAAAAAAAAAACACTATTGTAGCCCTAACAAGGCCCGTTGGGTTCTTGTAGAATCACTCCTGCCTAACACTAATCTAATAGAACACCCTAACGCTATCCCTGACCAGCAGCAGCTCTATCCATAACGGCATCCAGGCAGAGAATGATCCAAGCACCGCGGGCAGAGGCTAGTATATTCCAGGGTCACCTGATCAGGCCAGCCAACCACTGCTATCAACATGTAAGTGTACCATGTGATGTTGGGTGTACTGCAGAGTCTCCTGGCTTGTGATTGGCTCTGTTTCTGGCTGTCAAAAATCAAAACGACGGGAGATGCCATTTTCTCGAGCTGGCAAAATATTCATCCGAGCAACGAGCAGTTGCGAATACGCTAATGCTCGTCCATACTCGAACGCACGAGTATGTATATATATATATATATATATATATATATATATATATATATATATATATACACACACTCACCGGCCACTTTATTATGTACACAATGCAAGTAGCGGGTTGGACCCCCTTTCGCCTTTAGAACTGCCTCAATTCTTCGTGGCATAGCTTCAACAAGGTGCTGGAAGCATTCCTCAGAGATTTTGGTCCATATTGACATGATGGCATCACAAAGTTGCCGCAGATTTGTCGGCTGCACATCCATGATGCGAATCTCCCGTTCTCTCCGTCCCAAAGATGCTCTATTGGATTGAGATCTGGTGACTGTGGAGGCCATTTGAGTACAGTGAACTCATTGTCATGTTCAAGAAACCAGTCTGAGATGATTCCAGCTTTATGACATGGTGCATTATCCTGCTGAAAGTAGCCATCAGATGTTGGGTACATTGTGGTCATAAAGGGATGGACATGGTCAGCAACAATACTCAGGTAAGCTGTGGCGTTGCAACGATGCTCAATTGGTACCAAGGGGCCCAAAGAGTGCCAAGAAAATATTCCCCACACCATGACACCACCACCACCAGCCTGAACCAAGGCAGCCTGATACAAGGCAGGATGGATCCATGCTTTCATGTTGTTGATGCCAAATTCTGACCCTACCATCCGAATGTCGCAGCAGAAATCGAGACTCATCAGACCAGGAAACGCTTTTCCAATCTTCTACTGTCCAATTTCGATGAACTTGTGCAAATTGTAGCCTCAGTTTCCTGTTCTTAGCTGAAAGGAGTGGCACCCAGTGTGGTCTTCTGCTTCAAAGTTCGACGTACTGTGCATTCAGTGATGCTCTTCTGCCTACCTTGGTTGTAACGGGTGGCGATTTGAGTCACTGTTGCCTTTCTATCAGCTCGAACCAGTCTGCCCATTCTCCTCTGACCTCTGACATCAACAAGGCATTTCCGCCCACAGAACTGCCGCTCACTGGATGTTTTTTCTTTTTCGGACCATTCTCTGTAAACCCTAGAGATGGTTGTGCGTGAAAATCCCAGTAGATCAGCAGTTTCTGAAATACTCAGATCAGCCCTTCAGGCACCAACAACCATGCCACGTTCAAAGGCACTCAAATCACCTTTCTTCCCCATACTGATGCTCGGTTTGAACTGCAGGAGATTATCTTGACCATGTCTACATGCCTAAATGCACTGAGTTGCCGCCATGTGATTGGCTGATTAGAAATTAAGTGTTAACGAACAGTTGGACAGGTGTACCTAATAAAGTGGCCGGTGAGTGTATATATAATTTCAGAATTGTATCCTCAAAAGCTTACGGGTTTTAGGAAATTCAGCTAAAACTACAGTGTGACAAGGGGATGTATTATTCAATTGTCAACCAACAGAAAGCTAAATTGTTATTTCAGTCTTCAAGCTATTTGTTTGGTGGTCTTTTTGTCTTTATTAGTAGAGCTATTACAGACTACTCTTAGATGTCTCATAAGATTCTTTAAGTTAGCAATCTCCAACACTTTACAAAGTCTGTGATTCAGCTGAAGAAGGCAGATGTTTTTCCCTTTATTTAATAAGGTGTACACCAACTGCTTCTTAAAAATGCTACATTTTTTCCAAGTATCCTATGTTTACATAGAATGGAATGGTTAAAAATATGTACTGCTAAAAGTAAAAGTAAATTGTTGCATTAGGAAATAGTGCTATTTTATTTAAAATTATGTGGTCTAGTATAGAAAGAGCTTGGACCACTATTATCATGGGAAAGATATGCCATTCAATGTCTGTGAAAGACAGGAAAGTGCTTAAGCATGATGCCCTAGGTAATGCAGTTCTGATTCTCATAGTATGTACGTAGTAGGTGTCGGGGTTCAGGGGTAGTGGACCCGCTGTACCACCGCGGACGATGACGTTAGACGATAGTTTTCACCATAACTCACCGCAAAGCTGGTTAGACTTGCTGTGGCGTGGTACCACCAGGTCGCTCCGCAGGATCTAGAGGAGACTGAAACGCATGCGCCAGACCGCCGGTGGCCCAGCAGAAACGAGATATACGGTGCTGGGACACTGTGGGCAGCACGGGTGTGCCCAAGACGTGGGTCGCAGGAACACTCGTGACACAAGGGTACCTGTATTTCATTCCAATTAAACACTCGTGAAATAAAAAAACTGGTTGATCGGATTGGATAGCTGAAGGTTACCTGCATGTTAGTCTAACAACTATTATACCTGAACCCTACAGACATGCATGCTTAACTTCTCTAAACAAGTATTTGCATGAGAAGACTGTAGACAGCATCTTCCAGGCTCCTCTGATGTTTGTATATTCTAACAGACATAGTTCCTCCCAAAACAGCTGGTTTTATCAATATTCTGTACATCTAATTTGTGTCACAAGTTCAAAGAAATGCTAGAGCAGAACCTACAAAATACTTACATGATTTCCCTTAGCCTTTCAGTCCCAATTCTCTTGTAATTGTACCATTTCAAGTCTTAACCATATATGAACTACGTAAAATAATCTTTATTTAAGAAGTGACCTAAACGATCTTAAAGCCAGTGAATTGTTACTAAACATTCTCAAACCTTCCTGAATGGCTCAGACATTATGACATTCAGACTTTGCCATCACTCAAAATAATTTTTGGGCAATTGAAGGCTAAATATGGAAAGGAAGCATCCTGTCTGCAATAGATTGGATTTCTAGGCATGTATTCCATAGGAGTGTGTGCTCTACTGCCCCTTTAATGGAAAACCTTATGAAAAGGCAAATCCTATATTTCAAGCTGAATTATTCATGTTTGATTTTTAGTCTCAAACCATGACATTTCCTAATATACTAAATGTAATCAACCTTCGTTGCATAGAGGCATTTTGCTTTGTAAAGGCAAACTAACCTTTCAGGGTTTTCATAGGCAGAGTTCACAATGAGTCATTTCACATAGGAGCAGCTGGCTTCTCACCTGTTTTACATAGAATTTGCCAACCTGGGGAAATTCTTCAATTTAGCAGGCAAACTTAAGTCATTATTAGAAATGACAGGGAAACCTGATGAAATTGTACTTTCATTTGGAAAACAAAATTGCAATCAGGCCAACATGATTTCCTCATGGTCTGACGATGCTAATGCCAAGTTGAGACATGGGCAAATGTATTTAAAAGTCTTAATGGAGTATTACCATCCAATCTTCCTTTACCGGCCCTTATTAATATAAAACTTCAATTTGCATGTAAATGCAGTCAACTTTTATATCATCAAAATACATGAGCCATGGGAAAGTAATGAATTGAAGTTTGATGTGGCAATTACTGACGTTTATAAAGAATTTTAAAGAGGTCATTCTGGTCTGGGTTGAGAAAATGAGGAAATCAACAGGGAATATTGTCAATATAGTAACAGTGGGAGTTGAAGTCAGTCCCAGGTGTTAGAAGGCAGACGATGATTAATAGAGAGGGAGTATGCAACTCCTCGTCCACAAGAACCAGGCTGGACTTCAGACTCAATAACTTAGCTCTATTGAAGAAAACCTACTCACTGGGCTCTCTCTTTAACTGCCTGAAAACGTGATCCAGAGGGAATAACGCAGCAAGTGTTTATGAGAGAGAGCAGTGCTGACGGTTTAATTGGGCATCACGTCCTTTCAGCTCCTCTCTGAGCTTCATATGCAGTTTAACCTTTTTTTTCCACCTCAGATATTCAAGTGCCTCTGGGATTTTCATGAAGCAGAAGCTTGATGGCTTGGCAAAACATTGACTTAGCTGCTAAATTGAGTTAAACTGCTTTTTTGGGGGTTGTAGTAGCAATTTATATGTCTCTTGCAGTTTTGAAGGAAATATTTACCGGCCCGGAGTGTTCTGTGATCATATAACAATAGTGAGGGATTTGCTGTCGCTAGGATTACAGGTATACAAGAAAACATGATGCTTGATTTAAACCATGAATTGTAAATCAATCCAGGATACAGCTGCAGTTTAACTGCTTTTCAGTTATATTTAAATACTGTATTTTCCTCTTTTAAATGACAGCAATGAAATGGTACATCCATATTGCAGCATGTACATTTTTTTAAATCAGTGAATCATTTAGAATGAAAAAAATGATGAATTGCTCACCCTTTTAGGCATTGTACAGAATGCAAAATATGTGTTTTACAAGATAATGTCTTTAATATCTGTAGTATGAATCCTTGGTAATGGATGGGGCGCATTACAACTCACGGTTCTTTATTCAAACAACTGCAGGCAACGTGCCAAACGATCTTGTTACAGATGTTGGATTGTTGGAGATTCCAGATTACTGGAGTGGTCATGAAGAGTGATCCTCAGGAGTAGATTCACCAGCCTGGTAGTAGCTGTAGGCTGGGAGGTAACTGTGTCCAGATATGGAAGCTGCAGTGTCCGGAGTGTTCTGTGTGTAGCACTGAAGGTGTGCGTCACACTATCTCTCTGGTCACTTACAATCTGTGCTCTGTAGTGAGAGCTGAAGGCTAAGAGGCCTGTGCTAAGAGCATGTGCTCTGAGGTCTCTCTTGTAAGAGAGCTTTCTGGAAAAGAGCTGGGTCCTAAGAGGACTTGCCCCTTCCTGTCCAGGGGTTTTGTTATTACAATATTACTAAGATGCATGGAGTCCTATCCTCTGCACTATAATCAGTCTTTGAAATCCAGCTAACACACAGTCCATTTTTTTAAATTGACCTTCTAATGTCATGTCACCAATGTCACCAATGTGCTGATCAATTTTATCATTAAGTTCAGTACTCAAAACTTTTAGAAGAAACAGTCACAACAAAGTCTGGTTTAAACTAATGCACTAGAAATTTAATTTCTGAAACCTTAGTCTCCAGAGGTAGAAGTAGAATAAGTCCAACGACACACAACTGGGCAATCAAAATGCTGGAACTGGCTGGAGAATATGATGCATGTAGGCCCTTCTTTCCTCCACGATTATAGTTCAGAACTGCCAGTGGCGTAACTACCACCGTAGCATCCACAGCTCCCTCTGTGTCCCTGCCAAGCTCATTTGCTTATGTGTCTGACCCGCCCACTGCCTTCCATCCGCCGGGCGACAGATGCGATGGCCCACCCAGTGACTGACACAGTGCATTGCACTCTAAGCCTGCCCGCCCACACAACAAACCGCCCACCGAACTTCCTTCGCATGCGCGCCCACTGAGCTTTCCGCCCAGCGGCCCGACCACCAAGCTTACCGTCCCCAACCCCTGCCCATCCATCTTACCGTCCATCCACCGAACGTACTGTCTGCCCGCCCACAGAACTTACCACCCGCCTGATGGTTTCCCAGAACAACCACCTGCTGACCCAAACAGCCGCCACACTGGTCACCAAAAAAAGCAAGTACTATTATTGACATGTTTCTGTGTGTGTGTATATATATATATATATGCATGTATATGTGTGTATGTGCATGCGTTTTTTGTATATGGTGCGTATGTGTATGTATATTCTGTATATATTGTATGCATGTGTGTATAGGCTGCATATACTGTATGCATGTGTGTATATGCTGTATATACTGTATGTATGTGTGTATATGCTGTATGTACTGAGTGTATGTGAATATATGCGTTTTCTGTATGTTTGTGTACAGCATATATGTGTGTTGTGTGTAAATGCTGTAAGTACTGTATGTAAATACAGTATGTGTGTATATAGTGTGTTTATACTGTATGTATAAGTGTATATATCTACATATACTATATGTATATGTGTACAAATCTGCATATATATTTTAATGGGGAAGGTGGGCCCTAAGCAGAAATCTGCTAAGGGGCCAAGCCAGTCCTAGTTACGCCCCTGAGAGCTACTATATTGCATTGAAGAAGGCCGTCCGTGCATTATGCATAACTATGCTGCTTTCTCCAAACAAGTTGCAAAACTATAGCAATAACAATATAGCAAAATAGATTTGTCATTCTCACAAAAGTATAAAATATCACCTCTTTCAAATACAGTCATGGACATAAGTTTTGAGAATGACACAAATATTATATTTTCACATGATGTGTTGCCCTCTGGTTTTTATGTGTGTTTGTCAGATGTTTTTATCATATTCAGAAATACAAGTGCAATCATATTATGAGTAACAAAAGCTTTTATTGACAGTTAGAATGAGTTAATGCAGCAAGTCAATATTTGCAGTGTTGACCCTTCTTCTTCAGGACCTCTGCAATTCTCCCTGGCATGCTCTCAATCAACTTCTGGACCAAATCCTGACTGATAACAGTCCATTCTTGCACAATCAATGCTTGCATTTTGTCACAATTTGTTGGTTTTTGTTTGTCCATCCGTCTCTTGATCATTGACCTCAAGTTCTCAATGGGATTAAGATCTGGGGAGTTTCCAGGCCATGGACCCAAAATCTCTGTTTTGTTCCCTGAGCCATTTAGTTATCACCTTTGCTTTATGGCAAGGTGCTCCATCATGCTGGAAAAGGCATTGTTGATCACCAAACTGCTCTTGGACGGTTGGGAGAAGTTGCTCTTGGAGGACATTCTGGTACCATTCTTTATTCATGGATGTGTTTTTAGGCAAGACTGTGAGAGAAGATTCCCTTGGCTGAGAAGCAACCCCACAAATAAATGGGTGGTATCGCTCACCTTGTCTTCTCCGAACAAGCTGTTTTCCAGATGTTCCAAACGAAGTGAGAAAATGACTTTACCCCAGTCCTCAGCAGTCCACTCCCTGTACCTTTTGCAGAATATCAGTTTGTCCCTGATGTTTTTTCTGCAGAGAAGTGGCTTCTTTGATGCCCCCCTTGACACCAGGCCTTGCTCCAAGAGTCTTCGCCTCACAGTGCATGCAGATGCACTCACACCTGCCTGCTGCCATTCCTGAGCAAGCTCTGCACCGCTGGTAGCCCGATCCCGAAGCTGAAACACTTCTAAGAGACGGTCCTGGTGTTTGCTGGTCCTTCTTGGGCGCCCTGGAGCCTTTTTGGCAACAATGGAACTTCTCTCCTTGAATTCCTTGATAATGTGATAGATTGTTGACTTAGGTGCAATCTTTCTAGCTGCAATACTCTTCCCTGTTAGGCCAGTTTTCTGCAGTGCAATGATGACCGCATGTGTTTCTTTAGAGATAACTATGGTTAACAGAAGAGAAACAATGCCAAGCACCATTGAGATTGATCTCCAGCCCTGTCCTCATGAACACCCACACCTGTGTTAATGGAGCAATCACTTAAATGATGTTAGCTGCTCCTTTTAAGGCAGGCCTGCAATGAAGTTGAAATGTGTTTTGGGGGAAAAAGTTCATTTTCTAGGCAAATATTGGCTTTGCAATTAATTGCCGTTAAGCTGATTGCCATTATAAAACCTGAAGCAGTAGACTTAAATTCAACATTTATATCATTCTCAAAACTTTTTGCCACGACTGTACACTCACAGCAGATGTACACATATTTGTACAACTGTAGATTTACACATTTGCCATGTCTTTAACATTTTCTGATTCCAAAATCAGGGTTTTAGGTTCAATAGAGCCCAGACAATGTTTTCTGAAGTGATGCCCCTCCCTCCAGCCTCTAAAAATGACTAATCTCATGCAAAAGTTTTTAGCTCAATTGAATATGATTTTGGAGCCTTTTTTCTATGGGTAAATGGATTATGGTTTTCACACAAAAGGGGGAATGCTAGAATTGATATTTTATACCCTATGTGAGATTGCTGTTAGTGAGAAAAATGTAATTGTTGCAGGCAAATATGTAAAAATATGCATGGTTATAAAGAAAAATAGGTTTCGTTTAAGTGGGTTAAGTGTGTGAGGTTACAAGTCAATTTATAGTTTGGATGTTTAACATTGAAAACTACATTTATAAAATGAAATGCATTGACTGCTCTGATATCCTGAATATTACAGCCAGAAAAGTAGCTGGTAATTACTATTGGTTTCTAATCATTGTTGTAATGATTTTTCAAGCTCATATGCTTGACAATCATGCTTAACTGATGCTGAAATACTAACAGATTCTATGGACATAACACACGTGTTTGTCCTTTAACAAATAACATTTCCATGACCTCTTCTACAATTCTGGAGTGTTATTTACCATGTAATGAAAAACCCTATTGATCCAGAGGCTGCCACACTTGACCAGCAAAGGAAAACTGTTGTTTTTTAAGCAGACTACCTATTGTGACTAATGATTGCTGGAGAGTATTATTATTATTAGGTACATTTGCCAATTATCTTTTTCGACTTCATCAAGTGATAGACATCTTGTAATTCATTCACTAAACACATTTCCTACTTATGTTTTCATTCTACAAACTAGAATGCATCAATATACTGATTGAAAGTGGTTATTTGTATTGTATTATGGTACATTTGCAGAAGATATATATGACCTTACATATCATTTGGAACTTACAATGTAAATCATCTGAAAACAACTATATACCAACATACCAACTATGTCATAGTAGGCTAGTTTAAATAAATACACAAGTCTTCAAGTTCCACCTTTAGTCCTGAAAAATTTCTTCATAAGCTATCTCTTGCTGACAGAATAAATCCCTGGATCATGATACCTTCTAAAAAATCTAGTTCTCATTAAATGTTATATTTTTCCTTTCAAGAAAGGTATACAGGACCCTAATTCTACTTGTCCTGTGTATATCAACCATTAAAACATCCTATGAGAGCCAAGTAACCCTATGATGAACTTTCTTTGTATTCTAATCTATTCATTGACATGATGATCTTGGTTGCCCTCAGCAAAGCCATTCTACCATCAGTAGCTGCTACAGCAGTGACTCATAGCAGAGGGAAGTAGATGTTCTGTGATCTCAAACAACAGTTGCTCTAATTCCAGCTACAATCTTGTTATATAAATTATGCCTCTGTGCCATTTTCCCTTCACAAAGGTACACCTGGGGATATGCTGATATGTAAGTTTGTTTCATTCTGTTTTTGTTAGTGTAAACACTAGTCTATTTCTTCCCCTGACAGCCTTGATTTAATTGGACCACACCTGTCTTTCTTCTGAAAACAATGCTCTGGTTATATTCTTATACTCTTGTGATTGACAGAATAATTGACTATGGATTCTAATATTAGCTCCTCCTAATCAGTACTCGTTGTCTGTCATTATTTAATATTTAGCTTGCTTCTGTTCACACTATCTTTTGTATTCAGATAGCTCTGACAATTTGCCAGTATTCTGACTATCCATTTGTCTTGTGATTTAGTGCTGCATCTTCCCTCTTGGCTTTGCCCCTTATTTGGGGTCCATTCCTCTTTCTTTGCTTTGTCTTTGTCACTGGTAGAGAATGTTGATTAGTTATCTACCTGCTACTTAGTGTAGGCAAGTCAGTAGGCAGTCCTTCCTTCTACAATCAGCATTTCAAATGATGCTAAGGAGCCCAAGGGGCTACCCTAACCCCTCTCTTATCTGGCTTCACAGGCAGTCACACTGTCTCAGTATCTTAACCAATTTAAACAGACTGGAACAGTCCTCTACCCTATAAATAGTCAAATCTTAAATATTTGTAACTTATTTTATCCAAAAGAGATTAATTTGACATTACGTGCCTAAGAGACAGTTTTCTACAATAATGTCAACTTGTACAGCATTAGTTGATACCATGTATGTTATTAAAAAGGCATCTCTTGTTTGAGCAACCTAGGTTAACCTAAAGTTAACCCATCACCAGGAATATGATTTTTTTGCTGGTGACTGGTTCCAATAGTCTATGCTATGCTTATTTCAAAAATGCCTTTGTTCGCATTCTGAATCATTTCAGTAGGTAATAATAGTTTAATTCACAATACCTGGTTCCCTGGCAGCAGTATGTGGGGAATTCCGGAGGAGGGGCAGCTTCTGGTCTGTGTATCTGTATCTCATCATGCATTCGTCTCAGGTACTCACTACATGCTGCTGGCAGGGAGCCAGGTATTGTGAATTAAACTACTGAAATGATCAGAATGCTGACAAAGGCATTTTTAAAATCAAGGAGATTGGAACCTGTCTACATCTAAAAATGATATACCTGGTGACAGGTTCACTTTAAAATAAGGTAGTACTTTATCTTCCAATTTAAAGAAAGTTTTGGGTACAATTTCAGATGCTAAATTATTGTCAAGAGATGCCAATCATGAAGCTATAATAACTTCCTCATTGACTGGAATTCCATAAAGTCTGGTTTGCAATAGTTGGGGGTGGGGGGGGGGTTGGCATTTTGTCACTTTTCCCATTGCTAGTTGAGTAAAGTTGAGAGTACGTAATGGAGTGCCACTTCTCTGCTACGCAGCAGAAAGTCTAAAATCATTCCTGAAGCCAAGTAGTATTCCCCATAATAAGCGAAAAAAAACCTGGAATACCTTCTGTGAAGAGTGCATCAACCTTTCTTGCTTGTTCTCACCAAGCTAATGAAAGATTTTTGCCGCAATAAATCTACATGTACACCTTTCCATTCTAAGTATAATTTGCAAAAAAACTTTATATTTTTCCAAAGAGAACAATACACTTCAAAATTTACTTTATCACACACTGTTGTTGCTTCTTCAAAATATAAAAATTTTCTATACATTTATTGCTCTTTCATTATCTTTGTTTACCTCTTGCCACAGTGTCACAATTTGCCTTTAGCAATAAAAAAAAACATATTTACTGGCTGGGAGCAGTTGCATTCGGCATAGTTTAATGCTCATATTGATCTTGTTTCCTTTTCACTTTAAGCTGCTTGAAATACTGCACTATTTTCCTTTAGGTGCTCACTGCCCCCAATTGACTGCCCAACAAAATCAATATGTTTTGTCAGAGTGTAAGAAAAAGAGAGGAACTATGATCCTGTCTGCACAGCTGAATCCCTCACATGATTTAAGCACTTAGAATGAAGACTGTATAATTAAGTGAAGTCTCCCATTGCACTGAAGCAGTTATTGAGATGAGTGAAACCCACTATCATTATCCAGTAAAGAGCGTGATGATTGGCTGCTCTGTGTCAGGCCTCTGGTGACTCTCTTTGTCACAAATACGAAAAGGAGAGTTCGCTTTCTGTCAAAACTTGCTTTGCCAAATGTTATCGTTTTAAATGCCGTGAAAGAGAGGAAGCTGGGCCTAGGGGTATACACAGACCCATATGCTGGTGACAGTGATACAAGTGTAATTCTAGACTATTAGAGTGACACATAAGATCATTTTTGCCCTAGAACATGAGACAGCTGAAGAGATTATGCAGGACAGGCTGTCACGCAATAAAATTTTCAGAAATCTGTTAACCCCAGATCTGATCCAGTGAATATTTTATTGCTTAACAATCGGAAAAGCATATTCATTAACTACACATACAAGCTGAGGAGATTAAAGGTTATGGAAATCAAAATTTGCTTGCTATCGAGAAAGAGAGAAGTAATCATACCTAAGCTATGCAGATTGTGATCAGTATGAGAGTGTTAGTTAAAATTAGGACGCTATAAATAGCAGTTTAAACTGGGCATGTGAAAAAAATATAAAGAATGTTATATTTTTTTTATAACTGTATGCTGTATGATACAAATGCTTTTTACACAATATTTATGTACATTTACCAAAATAACACCAGTTTTGTCAATATTTTTTAAGCATGCAAAATTACCACAAGAATCTAAAGGAGTAAAATGTAAAGAGCAAATTTATACTCTTTATGGATCTAATCCCAGTTTACTCATCATGTGTGATTTGGATTCAATCTTTTCTGAAAAATGGTACAGTATAAGTAAAATAAACTGGATAGAAATTGGAATGACATAGAACATTTATTTATATTAGCTTGCTTTATTTTTTTATGTGTGTATATAATATATATATATATATATATATATATATATATATCTATATACACAATATTGAATGCATATCTATTTACGCAATATTTATCCCCAGAAAAGTTATATAGCTATGACAGATAGCTATAGCAATTAGATAGCTATAGATAGCTATGGCAGAAAATATAACCCAAAACTGATTAATTTAGGTTATTTACCTTGCCTATTAGCAACATTATGAATGGTCTCATTATTCTTTTCATGCAAGATGTCTATGATTGCATAAGACAGCGTTTGCCCAACAATGTCAAAAAGGTCAGCTGGAGAAAACAACATGATATGCTTTTGCAATACTTGTAACATCTGATTGCTGTATTCAGGGTGTAAGAGGAGCCCATGGGGGAAGGGGACTCTTGCACTTGGAGAACAAAAGCAGCCCTTCTGCTAATTGACTGCAAAATTAGCCAGATTTCCCTGTGGGAAGCACACAAGACAGTAGCAGATGGAGACAGCTCGGACATCATGGCTAAAAAAGCTCCTAAAAACCTGTTGAGAAGCTGCCCACAATTATGGTTCACAATGCTTTTCCATGTTTAACACACCATAAGCAAGATGTGCAAAGAAGAAAAGAGATACAAAGGTCAGAAACTAACAATAATACTCAGGGTTTCAATAAGAATAGAGTTAGGCAACAACTCCAATGATCTAAACAAATACTTTAGGGCATGTAGGAGAGAAGCAGATTAAGAAGTGAACAGAAATTGTGTCAATGAATGAAACCTAATTAATGTTGAAATATACTAAAGTATGGTATTCTTTATATTAAAAAAATAGAAAATGTGAAGATGTATATAAATTAAGTATTATTCTGCAGGTAATCCCGGTTATGACAGGACTCAGTAGGGAACAAGCAAAATTTTAGCTTTTGGAGCTCCACTTTCACTAGACTGTTGTTGGGGTGCTCCTGAGGTACCAGTACAATAGAAACCCCCAAGAAGTGACCCTATTTTATGAAAGGGCACCCCTCAAAGAATTTATCTATGGCATTTTCACCCCAGAGATGCTGGCTAAGTACAAATGTGTAACACAAAGTGAACGGGAAGCTTAAAAATTGCATTGTTTTCTCAAATGTGCCATTGAAGCGATAAATGAAATCAGCCCAATTCATGCCACTGGGGACAAACACCCCAAAAATCATTATGCAGGTTATTATGGCTATGGCAATACCCTATATGTGGCAATAATCTACAGGCTGGGGACATGGTAGGCCTGAGAAGGGAAAAGCAAAATTTAGCTTTTGGAGCTCCCTTTTCACTAGATTGGTATTTGAGTGCCCCAGAGGTACCAGTACAATATAATCCACCGAGAAGTTACTTCATTTTGGAAAGGGCACCCCTAAAAGAATTTTTCAAGGGTTGTAAAGTGTGTTTTGGGAATAGTAAAGGGGACAGATCAATAACACTCCTCTCTCCAAGATCACCAAACAGAAAATGCCAATGTTGGAGAGCAGGGGGTTAGGTAGATCTGCCCCCCAGCATTATAGATCACTGTCTTTGCCCATTCTATATTGACTGGCCAATGGCCAATCAATCGACTGATGATCCTGGGACCAACCCTCTTGCAGGGTGATGTTGGAAATCCAAGAAGCGCTCATGTCCAATATATCAGACAAAGAGTACTATGGTGATATAGACCTGCCAGAGCTTCTGCTTGCTGTGTTCACAGTTTTAGTTTTTACACCTTGCTGCTTCTGCTCACCTATCTGTACTGCAGAGGAACTTTGGCATGCCCATCCATCACCTTATATGATATTTAATGTGGCAACTAGGTGGAATTCCACTTTACATATTCTGCAAAGTGTGTGTCAGCAACCACACTCAGTTGTGGAATTCCAGCTCCAGAACATTCAGGCGAGTCAAAGTAGTGACAAGTAGCACTTCACCACCAACAAATGTCCTGTACTTCCATGTGGGACATGAACAGTGTCGCACTTTTTCTTACATGCCAACAATATGGTCAGAGCCGATGACGCCATTGTCAACGCTACCAGAAGAAGAGGAAGAACGGATGCTAGGTCAGTCCACAATAAGCTCCCAGGGTGGGTTCTTAGACCAGTGGTCTGTTACTGCACTATGCAGCCAGGGATCAGTTTTGGAGCAGGATGACCACCCTGCTAGATGAATGCTATGGGGATAGCATAGCATACATCTAGAGTGTGAGAATAAAATGAGGAAGTACATGCACATTTTGGTGCATGCACTACTGATGGAGTTCCCATCCAACATTGAGGGCTCAGTAGTTGCACAAGGTGGAGGTTGAAGTTGCAAATGTAAAATAAAGACCACCATGGCCACAATGTGAAATGCCATGTTCACTTCTCCTCAACCTCTACCACCATTGGATGGGGCACATAGTACCCCATAGTAGGCTTTTTTAATCTTTTTTTAATCTTTTTTTTGGGTGTTAATATCCATGTCCCTGTTGACGTCAAAGTTTGGCTCGAAGTCTCTGTTCTAAACCAAATTTTATGACAATAGCAGGATATCATTTAAGAAGACTTTTAAAGGGAAGTCACATGCAATTTGAGAGCAACTGAGTAACAAAAACAGACTATTGTTTCAAAAGATCCATTACATGTAATAGAAAGAACCATTCCTAGTTATAAAGATTAGCTACAGTGTTGCTTAAGTTAAAATATTTAGCTTTAAATTTAATTGATATTTGTAAAATATGGTTAAGTCATATCTAGTAAGACAGTTGTATTGTAAGCAGGCACAGAGCAAATGATGAGAAGACTTGTGTTACATCTAATTTGAGGTTTTTAAACAAAGCCTTAAGGGTCAATTATAATCTCCACAGAAGTTATTTAGTAATTAAGTGTGAATGAATTAAAAAAGAAATAAAAATGAAGAAATCATCCTTGTTATAATGTATTTACCATTGATTAATGGCAAGTACTAAGCTATAGATCTGAGAATATCTACTCTGCACTAAAATACTGAAACAGGGTCGGACTGGCCCACCTGTGCTGGTGAGTTCACCGGTGGGCCTTGACGCCTGTTGGTTCCACCCCCGATTAGACTACAACGTGCAGTGCCTCCTGCCAGCCATCTACACAAGCGAGCAGGCACATTCCTGTAGGAGGAGGGGGAGGTGAACTTCTTGAGGGGAGCGAGACACAAATTCACTCTCCCGGAATTCACTCTCACTCTCTGCTCTTCCCACAGCGCTTGATACACACTGACATTTACTGCTCACTGCACAATTGAGCTCCTCACACCTTGTGTAACTGTGCTGCCGCCATGTGAGGTCAGCAGACAGCATGAATTCCGGCCACTGTTCTCCCTGAATACAGGATATGGGCCCACTAAATTTCACAGTGTGCCCACCTCCTGTTCTTAACAGCCATCAGGGGCCACCAATGGAATAGCAGCTGCTGCTCAAGCGTCATTCTGCTCTTAATAAAGTGGCCCCGCCTGATGTACTCAGCAGCGGGACCTCAGAGAAGACTGGAGAAGCTGCTGCAGCTCTGTTCCCCTTATATGACAGGTTCCTGAAAAATAGGTAAAAGTGCATTACATTCACATCCATCTCTTTACATCTCGACAGTGTACACCCTGATAAGTAAATCTACATTAATTAAAAAATGCAGTGATCTGATGGACTACAACTCCCAGCAGTTGAATGAGCCGCTGAATGTTATGGGTTTTGTATTGATATAGATTTACTTTTGCCAACAAACCTCCGGTCATAATTGCAGATTTCAACACATACAAATATTTAAATAAAAAAAGGTTGTACATTTTACAAACTGATAGCAATGAATATGTCCAGCTCCGTACACCAAAGTATAAAAAAAGGTGTGTTGAAGTTAACAAAAGAGTGAAGCTAAACCTGTAATAAAACCAAGCCTTTTTTAATTTTTTGTTTCCATTTTTAATTCCTCATCTTTGAAAATCCATTACTTTTGTATGAGGATTTTTTTTCTGCATAACAAATCACACTTCCTAGCAACAGTGTTTAATATTCGATGCCATGCCGGAGAAGCAGAAAGAATTCTAAGTGCACTGAAATTGATGGATAAACACATTTTCTGCACTCTCCTGTGGGTGTTCACTGCGCGCTCCAAAAGACACCTCCCCTTAATTTTTTGTGTTGCTATCACAAAGATATCAAATATATTAATGTCGAAAAAAGAAGATAATGTGCAGCTCACCCCTTCCAAGGTCTTTAATGTCCAGGTACTTCATGGAGGCACAGAGAAGGAAATCTCTTGAATCCGGTGCGGTGAGGGTGCAATCGCGTTGCCTGCCAGGATTGCAGGTGTGGTATGTAGAAATTCAAAAGATTGGTAAACACGGCACATCCGTAAAATCTTTAGAAGCTTTATTGAAAATAGGTTAAAAGCATAGCAGTGTGAGACGGATTACCGCCTACGCGTTTCGAGCAGTGTCCTGCTCTTAGTCATGGCATAGTAACAATGAATCAAAGTAAAACTTTAAAGGAAAACGTCTACCAATGCGCTTTCGATGGGACGTATACCTATGTCACGTGATACAGCGCGTTGCCATGGAGAGGCGTCCGAGGGCCGGAAATGGCGCGAGCGAATCAGGCGCTCCGGATATGTAGAACATCTATTTACAGCTCTTTTGTAGTTTATCAACCAAGAAGCAACTCTGATACAAGAAAAAATATAAAAATTTTTTTTTTAAACTTTACTTATTGTTTTCATGTGCTTCACGTGTTTCCATGGATGCGGCTTCCTGTGTATTTTCTTTGATTCCCTTTTTCCTTTGATCCGGAGCGCCTGATTCGCTCGCGCCATTTCCGGCCCACGGGCGCCTCTCCATGGCAACACGCTGTATCACGTGACATAGGTATACGCCCCATCGAAAGCGCATTGGTAGACGTTTTCCTTTAAAGTTTTACTTTGATTCATTGTTACTATGCCATGACTAAGAGCAGGAGACTGCTCGAAACGCGTAGGCGGTAATCCGTCTCACACTGCTATGCTTTTAACCTATTTTCAATAAAGCTTCTAAAGATTTTACGGATGTGCCGCATTTACCAATCTTTTGAATTTCTACATACCACACCTGCAATCCTGGCAGGCAACGCGATTGCACCCTCACCGCACCGGATTCAAGAGATTTCCTTCTCTGTGCCTCCACGAAGTACCTGGACATTAAAGACCTTGGAAGGGGTGAGCTGTACATTATCTTCTTTTTCCGACATTACTGTATCAGGACTCATTGTGTGCGTGCTCCCCATGGATATTCACTTATTCAGATTTATATTATCTTCCTGTCGGGTCTTAGGATACTAAACAAAAGGAGGCACTACTGCTAATGAATCTGGTGTGTTGGCAATAGATTTGCTATCAATCATGGAATCAGCTGTGAATTACACAACTCTAGGCTGCAGGGTGACTTGGACAAACTGAATGTTTGGTCAGCCACTTGGCAAATGAGGTTTAATGTGGATAAATGTAAGGTTATGCACCTGGGGGCCAATAATCCAAAGGCAAAATATGTCCTTGGGGGAGTAAATCTGGGAGAGTCCCTTGTTGAGAAAGACCTGGGGGTACTAGTAGATCATAAATTGAATAACAGCATGCAATGTCAATCAGCTGCCTCTAAAGCCAGTAGGATCTTGTCATGTATCAAAAGTGGTATGGACTCTCGTGATAGGGATGTAATATTACCACTATACAAGGCACTGGTTCGGCCACACCTGGAATATGCTGTCCAGTTCTGGGCACCGGTCCATAAAAAGGATGCCCTGGAGCTGGAGAGGGTTCAACGTAGAGCCACAAAAATGATAAGGGGTATGGAGGGTCTCAGTTATGAGGAAAGATTAAAACAACTAGATTTATTTAGTCTGGAAAAGAGACGACTACGAGGGGACATGATTAATTTATTTAAATATATGAATGGTCCATACAAAAAATATGGTGGTAAGTTGTTTCAGATTAGATCAAATCAAAAGACGAGGGGGCACTGTCTCCGTTTGGAGAAATCAAGGTTTAATCACCGGAAGCGACAGGGCTTTTTTACTATGAGAACGGTCAATCTGTGGAATAGCCTGCCTCAGGCGCTGGTCACAGCAGGGACAGCGGATAGCTTCAAGAAGGGTCTAGATGCCTTTTTACACCTAAATAACATTGATGGTTATGTTATATAGAATTGTTTCCCCTAAATCCCTTCCTCATCCAATCCCTTCCCTTCCTTGGTTGAACTTGATGGACAAGTGTCTTTTTTCAACCGTAGAAACTATGAAACTATGAGTGACACATCAGGTGCTTGATGAGAGAAACCGCAAACTTGCGGAAATATTTAATGTGAGCACGGATACCATAGCCAAGGATGTTGAGCTGAGAGACAACTTCCACAAATTGGAAAAATTATTATTGCAAGAACTTAAAACGTGATGGGATCACAACTCCCTAAGCTCGTAGTTAGCAAAAGATATGATCCCAAGAGGCCTTCGCATTAGAAAAAGACCCACCACTGTTTATAATGATGAATTCATACAGAAATGGGATTAAACACTTTCTGACTGCTCACTATCCTTGATGAAATTAATTGTTGATGAGGAAGCAAACTAATTAATTATCTTAAAACAAGAAATCGATGCAATGGAACAGTCTTTAAAAATTTAACATTACAGGAGAACACCAAGCTAAGTTAGACTCCATTCACACCAGTGTCTCTAAAACGGAAGAATCCATAATGGAGGTGAAAAAGAAAAAATTTCTAAGGGATTCGGAAGATTACTCTACAGGTTACATCTATACTAAGAGAACAACTGAGTCAGAAACTCCTCGATCTATCCTGAAAAAAAGAAACAAAAGAAGATACAAAAATAAACAATATGTGAGGAAGGTTTCTTTTAGTTCATCGGAGTTTGACTCTGACATAACTGCAACGGACTCTGATTTATCCAGATCCTCTGAAACATCAAGTCAAAATAGAAATAAAAACAAGAACAAAGACTTACCTAAACCTTCAAAAAACGAAGACGGAGGGGGGGTAAAAGACACAGGCGGTACCGCTTCAACAGACAAGAATTATACAACCCGCAGCAAAAAGAAACATCCACACTGAGTGTGGGATCAAGCGATAACAAAGAAAGCAGTTTTTTAAATCTATCTGCATGTGTTTTTTTATCTGACCAAGTCAAAGTTCTGGAAAAAGGACTTAACTTTGTACCGACCGAACGTTTTGATCTTTACAAAACAGTTCTCGATGTTAATCGTTTTGTTAGATCCTTAACCTTGAGACGTCATTTTTTTGAATGTAGTCAAGATCTGGATAATTCACTCGAACTTAGCCTACAGGAAACTAATGAGTATAGAGATTTGGATTTCAGGGACCAATGTGTTTTGTTGAATTTGAATAATATGAAAGATATATTAGATACAAAGAGAAATATACACTCAGTCCCAATACATGCATCCAATAAAGAATTTTATCCAGTCAACTCCAGAGTACCTGCTATGGATCAGTTCCAATCCGTGGTTGAACGTGATCTGATCAAACTTAATGATTTACAGTCATCATGTCTAGACAACAACCTTGCCCCCAATTTTCGTTCTGCCTTACATATGTTAAAAAGTAACAACAATATTATTATTAAGATGGCGGACAAGGGGGGTAAGGTTGTTGCCCTCGACAGAGATCTCTACAGAGCTATGTCTATGAATATTTTACAGGACGAGAACATGTACAGAAAATTGCATTCTGATCCTACCCCAGTCTTTAAAGAACAAATTAAGTCTATTGTACAAGAGGGCATTAGTTTAGGAATTATATCTGAAAAATATTGAGATTACTTGTGTCCATCTAATCCAATTATACCTATCTTCCATGGACTACCGAAAATTCATAAAGACATCTTCCCTCCCCCATTAAGACCAATCATACCTGGGGATAGGTTCACTTAATGAAAAATTATGTGAGTGGGTCGACAGGTTACTTCAACCTTTGGTGATAACATTACCAGGCTATCTTAGAGATAGTAAAGAAGTAATTTGCTTTTTTGAATCATTCATATGGCAAAACCACTATATGTGGATTACATGCGATGTTAATGCCCTTTATAGCTCTATTCCTCACGACCTGGCCATAATAGCCCTAGCACACCATTTGTACAAATCTAGTAATTACACAGAAGAACTGTGTGAATTTATTATTGATACAGTAAAATTTTTGCTCTCACATAATTATTTTTCTTTTGATGATGTGTTTTTTTTTTGCAAACAAAAGGTTCGCCAATGGGGGCCCGTTTTTCACCCTCATTGGCAAACCTTTTTATGTCCTGGTGGGAAGAGGAGTACATCTATTCGGATCAGAACCAATTTAGGGGGGACATCGTCTGGTACGGGCGGTACATCGACGACATACTGATTGTGTGGTCGGGAGATGTGCCGTCCGTGCCAGACTTTTTTACCTACCTTAATAATAACAATTTCAACCTTGGCTTTACTTACAATGTTGAGAAACATAAAATCTCTTTTCTTGATGTAACTTTGGAAGCATGTCCCACAGATAATAAGGTTTTTTCGGATCTGTATAGGAAACCAACAGCAGGCAATACCATTTTGGATGCCTCAAGTAGTCATCCTATACATACCATAAAATCGATCCCTGTGGGAGAATACACTCGATTAAAGAGAGCCTGTTCAAAAGAGGAAGTTTATCTAAAACAAGCAGAAACTCTGAGTTCCAGATTGTCTGCCCGCAATTATCCTAAATGGATGATAAATAGAGCCCTTAAGATCAATAACCAAAAGAATTGTTCTGATCTTCTGTTACCCAAAAGATCAAATGTATCTCCTAGAGAGAATAAGGTCACTTTTTCCACACAGTACAGCATGGATTATATCCAGGTTGTAAATATACTCAAAAAAAATGTGCCCATACTCTATCAGGATGACAAACTTTATGCTATTTTAAAAGATGGATGCAACTTTGTATCCAAAAAAGGTAGATCTTTAGGCTCCTTACTTTCACCCAGTTTATTCACGAGGGGTGAATCCAATAAGAGTACGTGGTTGAATATCAAGGGTTTTCACCGTTATGGTACATCCCGTTGCAACGTTTGTTCTTACACTAGACATACTAACCAAGTTCTAGCAGCAGATGCCTCTAAAAAGTACATCATAAAATCTTTTATCAATTGTGACTCCACTTTCGTGGTTTATGTTATTGAATGTACCAGCTGCAATGTCCTATATGTGGGATGCACAACTAGAAAATTAAAAACTAGGATTGCTGAACATTTAAGGGATAGCACAAAAGATTCACTACATAATATGTCAGGTGCATCCAGACATTTTTCAAGCGTACACTCTGGAGATTTATCTTCTTTTAGGTTTTTTGGCATAGAAAAAATCTACCCACCAAAAAGGGGTGGAGACAAAAGGAAAATCCTCTTACAAAGAGAAGCTTTGTGGATTTTTCGTTTAGGCACACGTTTGAATTCTAGAACTGTTATTCTAGAATTCTAGAATTCTTATTTTTTCTGAGATATATAACATACCATTTGGTACAGTATACTCATTTTGTATGTTATCCTTTACACTATCTTTCACAAATGTGTATGTGTTTACATTACTAATCATATGCAGTATATGTGTTCGTATTATCAATCCTCTTCAGTAATGTACATGTTTTTTGTTATCATCATTTTTTGTCATTATTTTTTGTCATTGTTTTATACCTTTGATCTAATAGCAACCCAGATATATCTGTTCACTCGGTCAAGGGTTTCAAAGTTTCTTTTTTCCATATGTACAACATCTATTTTATCAACCAAGAAGCAACTCTGATGCAAGAAAAAAATATAAAAAAATTTTTTTAAACTTTACTTATTGTTTTCATGTGCTTCATGTGTTTCCATGGATGCAGCTTCCTGTGTATTTTCTTTGATTCCCTTTTTCCTTTGATCCGGAGCGCCTGATTCGCTTGCGCCATTTCCGGCCCTCGGACGCCTTTCCATGGCAACACGCTGTATCACGTGACATAGGTATACGCCCCATCGAAAGCGCATTGGTAGACGTTTTCCTTTAAAGTTTTACTTTGATTCATTGTTACTATGCCATGACTAAGAGCAGGAGACTGCTCGAAACGCGTAGGCGGTAATCCGTCTCACACTGCTATGCTTTTAACCTATTTTCAATAAAGCTTCTAAAGATTTTACGGATGTGCCGCGTTTACCAATCTTTTGAATTTCTACATATCAAATATATATAGGTTTTATTGGGCTTTGAAAGATCAAAAAAATGAAAACATTTGGCACAAAAGATTTTTATTTGTTTCACCAACTTCTGACGCTAATAACTTTTCAGAATTCATTTTTATAAAATGTTTGTCTGTTGCAAAATGGCGAATAAGTGACATTTCAGACATTCAGTGCTATTTTCTGTCATGTGGTTCACTGGCAGGATTAACCATTATTACATTTTGATAGATCAGATATTTTGGGACGCAGCGATACCTAACATATTTAGGATTGTATTTGTTTATTTTTATATCATTTCTAAGGAAGACAGGGGGGGGGGGTGATTTGACTTTTTTCTTGTTTTTTAACTGTAGTTGCAATATGTAGTTGCAGTAGCTACAATATGCAGCTGTATATATAGTGATTTTGCTGATAATCAATTACAGATTATTCCAGAACGGAAGCATTTTAGTGGAAACACATATTCTGGCAGAGCCCAGACACATATGAAAGAAAAATGTGAACAAAGCCTCATACTAAGGCCTCCTTCACATGGATGTAAGGGGTAGAGCCCCATTAGAACAATGGACTCCATAAGTGGCATTGCTACACGGTGTACATCCTGTGCCATGTATGCTTTCCTTGAACAGCCGTTCGAGGGGGAATACTGCTGTGTGGGGTGTGTGAAAATTGCTCACCTGGAAGCCCAGATTCTGGATCTAAATGAGCAAGTTTCAAGGCTGCGGGCAATTGATAATATGGAACGAAGTTTGCTGCTCCTGGAGCACAAACTCTCTGGGGAAGATGGTTGTGGGGAGGGAAGTATGGAGGTGCAGAGTGAAGGGGCAGCTAGTTGGGTAACATGTAGAAGGCGGGGTAGAGGGAAGAGTTGTAGAGAGTCTAGTCCTGATCTGGTGCACCCCAATAAGTTTGCCAGGCTGGCGGATGAGGGGGATATCAGCTCTGGGGTAGCAATGCTGCAGAAAGATGTGGCCGCTAGCAACCAGGGGAATGTGTGCTCCAGTAAGAAGGGTAATGGGAGCAGAGGCAAGGTCAGACCGGTGCTGGTAGTGGGAGATTCGATTATTAGGGGAACACACAGGGCAATCTGTCACAAAGACCGTGCATACCGAACAGTGTGTTGTTTGCCGGGTGCTCGGGTTCGGCATGTTGCGGATCGGGTTGATGGATTACTGGGAGGGGCTGGTGAGGAACCAGCGGTCATGGTCCACATTGGCACTAATGACAAAGTAACAGGTAGGTGGAAGGTCCTTAAAAATGATTTCAGAGATTTAGGCCATAAGCTCAGGGCAAGGACCTCAAAGGTAATTTTCTCCGAGATACTGCCTGTACCACGTGCCACACCAGAAAGGCAGCGGGAGATCAAGGAGGTAAATAAGTGGCTCAAAAGTTGGTGTAGGAAGGAGGGGTTTGGGTTCATGGAGAACTGGGCTGACTTTTCTGTGGGCTACAGGCTCTACAGTAAGGATGGGCTGCACCTCAATGGGGAGGGGGCTGCTGTTTTAGGGGAAAAAATGGCTAGAAGGTTGGAGGAGTGTTTAACCTAGAGACCTGGTGGGAGGGCAACTACACTTGTGCAGGGCAAATAGACGGTGTACATAGAGAGCTGGGAAGAGCCATAGTCCATGGGGGAGGAAGGGGGGCTGGAATGAGATTGGGGAATAAGGACAAAAGGAATACGGACAGGGAAAACCATATAAAGTGTATGTACACAAATGCCAGAAGCCTCACAAACAAAATGGAGGAACTGGAACTCTTGATGTTGGAACGGAAATATGATATAGTGGGTATCAGCGAGACATGGCTGGACAGTAGCTATGACTGGGCTGTTACTATAGATGGTTATAGTCTTTTTAGAAAGAATCGTATAAATAAAAAAGGGGGAGGGGTTTGTATATATGTGAATTCTCGCCTCAAGCCCGTCCTGCGAGATGACATCAGTAACGCAAATGTGGAGTCCCTATGGGTGGAGATAAGGGGAGGGAAAAAGAATAATAAAATATTACTAGGGGTTTGTTATAAGGCTCCAAATATAATGGAGGCAGCAGAGGAAATGCTGATAAGTGAAATGGATGCGGCTTCAAAGCATGGTGAAGTACTTATCATGGGGGACTTCAATTACCCAGATATTGACTGGGGGGCAGAAACCTGCAGGTCCTTCAAAGGTAGCAGGTTCTTGTCAACAACAAAAGACAATTACCTGTCGCAACTAGTCCTGGAGCCAACAAGAGGGGGGGCACTGCTGGACCTTATCCTTACCAACAGACCTGATAGGGTATCAAAACTACAGGTTGGGGGGAACCTGGGGAATAGTGATCATAATATCATTGATTTTGTATTACGCTTTACTAAGCACGTTAGTGAAGGGGCAACCAACACTCTAAACTTCAGGAGGGCAAATTTTCATCAACTAAGGGAAGACCTTAAAGGCATAGACTGGGATAATGCTCTCAAAGACAAAAGCCCCCCCAAAAAATGGGACTTTTTCTCATATATTCTGAAAAAGTCCTGTGAGAAACACATACCTTATGGGAAAAAGCATAAAAGGAACAAGAAAAAGCCTATGTGGCTAACTAGTCTTGTAAGGAAAGCAATAAGCGAGAAAGATAAAGCGTTTAAGGTGCTAAAACGTGAAGGTAGCGATGAGGCATTACAGGATTATAGAGAGAAAAATAAATCCTGTAAAAAGCAGATAAAGGCCGCAAAAATAGAGACTGAGAGAAATATTGCCAGGGAGAGCAAAAATAATCCCAAATTATTTTTCAAGTATATAAATGATAAGAAACTAAAAACAGAGAGTGTGGGTCCCCTTAGAAATAACATGGGGGTCATGGTGGAAGGAGATGAGGAAAGGGCCAATCTACTGAATGTCGCCTTCTCAGCTGTCTTTACCCAGGAAAATCCCCTGGTGGAAGACACAATGAGGAATAATGTAAATTCTTTTTATAATGTCAACAGTTTAACCCAGGAAGAGGTACGGCGCCGCCTCGCATCCACTAAGATAGATAAATCACCTGGGCCAGATGGCATACACCCCCGGGTTCTGCATGAATTATGTACGGTGATAGACAGACCGTTATTTTTAATATTTGAAGATTCACTGAGGACTGGTTATGTTCCACAGGAATGGCGCATAGCAAATGTGATACCAATATACAAAAAAGGATCAAATAGCGATCCTGGAAACTACAGACCCGTAAGTCTAACTGCTGTGGTGGGGAAAATATTTGAGGGGTTTATTAGAGATGCTATCCTGGAGTATCTCACTGTGCACAACCTTATAACCCAGCGTCAACATGGGTTTATGAGAGAACGATCCTGTCAGACTAATCTGATTGGTTTCTACGAGGAGGTAAGTTCAAGACTGGATCTGGGGGACGCTGTGGATGTTGTATATCTGGACTTTTCAAAGGCATTTGACACCGTGCCACATAAAAGGTTGGTATATAAAATGAGACTGCTGGGAGTAGGAGAAAATCTGTGTAATTGGGTAAGTAATTGGCTTAGTGATAGAAAACAGAGGGTGGTCATTAATGGCACATTCTCAGATTGGGTTGATGTTACCAGTGGAGTGCCACAGGGGTCAGTATTGGGGCCACTTCTTTTTAATATTTTTATTAATGACCTTGTAGTGGGTTTACACAGTCAAGTTTCAATATTTGCAGATGATACTAAGCTGTGTAAAGTAATAAATACTGAGGTCGATAGTTTAGCATTACAGAGGGATTTGTGGAAGCTTGAGGGATGGGCAGAGAAATGGTTGATGAGGTTTAATGTAGATAAATGTAAAGTTATGCACTTGGGCCATGGAAACAAAAAGTATAATTATGTTCTAAACGGTCAATTACTTAGTAAAACTGAAGCTGAAAAGGACTTGGGCGTATTGGTGGATGGTAAACTTAATTTTAGTGACCAGAGCCAGGCGGCTGCTGCTAAAGCAAATAAAATAATGGGATGTATCAAGAGAGGAATAGATTCTCATGATAAAGACATAGTTCTGCCCTTATACAAATCCCTGGTCAGACCACACATGGAATATTGTGTACAGTTTTGGGCACCAGTATATAAAAAGGATATAGTAGAGCTGGAACGGGTGCAGAGGAGAGCAACCAGGATTATTAGGGGAATGGGGGGACTAGAATACAATGACAGATTACAAAATTTGGGATTATTCAGTTTAGAAAAAAGACGACTGAGGGGAGACCTCATTACAATGTACAAATACCTGAACGGACAGTACAAGGATCTCTCCAAAGATCTTTTTATACCTAGGCCTGTGACCAGAACAAGGGGGCATCCTCTACGCCTAGAGGAGAGGCGATTCTACCATCACCATAGACAAAGGTTCTTTACTGTAAGAGCAGTGAGACTATGGAACTCTCTGCCGCAGGAGGTTGTTTTGGCGGACTCTATGTACATGTTCAAGAGAGGCCTGGATGACTTTCTGGAGAGAAAAAATATCACAGGTTATGTGGATAAAACATTTATTTAATTCTTGAAGGTTGGACTTGATGGACTTGCGTCTCCTTCCAGCCTTATATACTATGATACTATGATACTATGATAGACAGCAATAGGCTCACGGAGCGCACAGCTCTGTATACAGGGAAAAGATAGTCCTATCCTTTCCCCGTGTGCACAACCGTACACAGTTCATCTCTTTGCGAATGTAGCCTAAGGATACGTTTTGAAACACACTGCTGAGGAGAGGAGATTTGCCTAATAACATTGCTGTTAACATTTGCATTTTCAATATGTAATAGTGCAATGTAAAAGCAAAGTAAGGAGGCAAATCTTCTATCCTTAGCTGTTGTATTGTGTTTTGAAACACAATGCGGCACATTTACTATGAACAGTGCACTAAATGCACACATTCTTCATGAATCGGGCGCCTTTGCACTGCCCCGACAGAGTGCACCTAAGATGGGGCGTGCAACACAATTCGGTCTTACTTTGCATGTTAAATGTGGCACATCCATTTCAACCACAATCACTCCCGTCAATGTCTCTTCCCAACTTCCGGGTGCAGTCACATATGACATTTAACGCATGAGTTTTAAATCGCACTGCAACAGCTGCAGAGACATTTGCCTAATCAAATTTGTTAACATTTGCATTTACAAAAAGCAACCATTAACATATGTGTTAACAAATGCCACATGTGACCAAACCCTTAGACTAGAAAGACTTATCCATTTCAGTCGATGAATCAAGGACAAAGGATTGGATTCCTTTCATCATGGCGATATATGTAATATGAATACAGTTTGACACTGCTGTTCTGGGGGGATGCAGTTTGCCCAATGCAAAATTTTCCCCAATATGATAAATAATTTCTTCTATGGAACAATTATTTAAATATATAGGCTTAACATTTCTCTAATATATGCCATGTTTGAATAGGTAAATCAATTTAAAAAATTAACTGCTACAGTGCAGTGGACAATGTAGTTATGTTATTATGTCATGTCCATATGTATGAGGTCTAAAATTGGACATTTAATATATCAATTTGCAGTAGGTGGGCCCCCAGAACCAGTTTCATTGGTGGGCCCTAGGCCCCCCAGTCTGACCCTGAACACTTTGGATAAATATGGCATGACCTATAGTTAAACATTCCGTGAGATCTTAAATATATTACTTGATAGTCATAAAACTTCTAATATAGTTCTGAAAGATGGAATCTACAATACAAGATCCTATTCAAGTCAGTAGATTATCTTTACCCCAACTGAGTTTGTTATTAGCTGTACTTTCCATTTTCTCATTATTACCAAAATAAACTCTAGTCATCTATTAAATAACTACTAAAGGAGTAATGTGTCTTTCTTTTCCTTCCTGCTCTGTCTATTTTAAAACATTTTTTGGCAATTTGGAATTTCTGCGCCTTTTTGGGGACATTTTGAAATGTCCGCCAGACATTTGTTTTTCTTCAGTAAGACACATTTATCTTCTATTCCAGATGTGCTAAATGTCGCACTGACATAAATGACATTTATCTTTTCAAATTGTTTCAAATTTGAGACATTTTCTAGCGCAAAAAACTTCAATCCAAACCATACTTAAGGAAAAGTTAGAAAATGGAAAGAAGAGACTTGCGACATATGTAACAAATATCTCAAAAAGAGATCTGAAAATAGCCAATTTAACACAAGGAAAAAATGAGATTGATATATTACCAAAGAAGAAGATGGAAAAAAGACTAGCCCAATCAAACAGATATACGATAAATGACCCCCTAAGAGTTGTTTCCATCAGTTTGGACTCTTAATTTACCCTTCTAGTGTAAGCAAAAGACCACATAACACGTAAGATTTCTTCTTTGGGACAGCCATGACATCTGTATTAGTAGTTTGCTGGTTTAGTCTACACTTATTTTTAATAAAAATTTTTACAAATATTTAATTGGCTGGGGCTTCACTGCATTTACCTTCTTTAATTCACTAATTGGATAAAATATACGGGGCACATTTTAAAGTATTTTAGCATCTTCACTCATCCGGCAAGGAGTTCATCCAACCATTAGGGATCACCTGATCATCCAGCAGTCTGCTGTTCCTTAGGCACGGACCTCAGGAGCTACAGGTTAGTTATATATGTATCCCAACGTACTATATATCCAATACCATCTATGAAGTTTTGAAGTTTGACATATAGAAGTCAGTGCAGGAATTGCTTTATATTGTATATATTTGTAAATGAAACACTAGCAGCAGAGCCAGGTTCGTTGACTCTTAATGAGTTATGTATAGCCAAACCCTGTTTCATGAACATTTGTGTACAGTAGCTAAATTTGAGATAAGTAAATTACAATTTACAAATAAAAACAGGAGTTAAAAGTTAAAGAACATGTACTTCCTTCCAAACTCAGGTTAATGAAAGTCATTACTATCATTTTAAATAATTGTCATGTATGTTGCATTGCTAAATTTATACTAGTGTAAGTCAAAAAAATTATACATAGCAAAAGCTATGAGACAATCTCAAAATCAGATAAAGGAATACTTATAGTAATGTTTCTAGCTGAAACTAATTCAATACATTTTTATTAAAAACATTAATCTTTTTAAAATATTTTAACATACAAAACTAGTTTTTTATGTTAATAATGAGCTACAGAATTTTAATAATTTTAAGGATTTTTTAATATGTATCCTTTAAAAGTAAATCTTTACTATACACCAAGATATATAAAATAAGAACACATAATTATTGCCCACATTGCATCCTCTGAACTCTCATTTTACAATGCCTGACTGCCTAGCCCACTATACACCAATATTCAATGGCCCAAGACTTGACATTAAATGGAGACTGTCATTTAAGTTGGATAAATCGTGTATTTTCTGCATTTATTATGCAGCAAATACTGAGGATCAGTGCCTTTATGACAGGCATTAAGGAGAAGGGATGACCACATGGATAAAAATGTTTCAAAAACTCATAAATGTTTACTAGATTTAAAGGAATCTTAGTAGGCTGTTTACTATGGACGCTTGCCAGAGGCAAATATTGGAGGCAATATTTCTACACTGATAGTAAATGAGTGATGTATGATCTAGCAATGAATATTTCATGTGGCATTTTGGACACTAATATTGTGACTACTCTGTCTATATGAAAAATAAAAACTTTACTAGGTTGAAGCCATTTGTACCACGCTAAATCGAAAAAGAACACTTTGTAGAGCTAGTGCCAATGTTGGGATCAGTCCCTTAAATGTAGGAAAATACAATTTTAAATATTATTGAAAGTGAAAAAAGTTCTGTGAGCTGCATTAACTATAAACAGAGTAGACATGGTGCTTTCCCCATCTATAATTATGAATTTCTTTATTATAAAATACTAAAATCACTTAGCTCTAAGTAGTTTGCATAAAACTGGGGGAACAGGATTCTATCATCACACCACATTTCATAAAATAAGAACTTCACTATCTTTATGTATCCCTAATGAACTAAACCAAAAGATTAGCACCAAATAATGAAAAGACATTTGTTCATATATTCTTTTGTACGAACCCACTCCATCTCTAACTAAACAAAACCTTAAAGAACTCATGAGTGATATCCGGTCCACATAAACTAGATTACACCATTTAGAATTAAAAACTTCTTTTAATAATCCATGACATTAAAAACATCAATGTGACAGTATGACTACAGTATATTGTCCTCGGGATTCCACTATTGCATCCACGCAACACAAATCAGCAATTTAAGCACTATAAACCCAGGCATCTTGATGTGTATACATTGATAGAAAAATCTTATAAAGTGCCTGTGCAAAGGAAGTTATTAGTGATCCAGCCTAACATAGAATTGTAAAGTTATGGTAAAGTGCTAAGTGCTTATTCTAACAGGATGATAGCAGGATCAGCTTACCCATGCTGTGTGTGGCGGGGACGCCAGTACCCCGACGCGCGTTTCGCGTTACCGCTTCCTCAGGGGGCCTGTGTGTTTCTATCATCACACCACATTTCATAAAATAAGAACTTCACTATCTTTATGCATCCCTAATGAAGTATACTCTGAATATTAAAAAAAAAACACAACAAAGCCTAGATGGACAAAATACTTCAAAGAGAGGAAAAACTTCATCACCCTGTCTACAATAGTAGATTGAATAATTGAAATATAGCTGATGGCACCTCCAGGTTCTGACCACTGGCAATTTATGCACGCCCCTTGTATGCTAATTGTAGCCGGATCCCACCTGCATATTTCTCAGACAGCAGTCAGCAAATCTCACGTATGCGTGTTGAGTCTTACTTTGTAGTAGAATGTGGCTGCTTAAGGAAACCTGCGCAAAATTTGAAGACTGCAGGCTGAGGTCACCAGCAGTCTGAGAGATATAAGGAAGGGACCCGGCTACAATTAATATACAAGAGGCATGCATACATTACCAGAGGCCAGAACCTGGAAAGTATATGATTTAACAGGTCCATTCCCTACATTACAGAAGGAGCAGTTAAATTACAGCAATCTACCTTCATTATATCTATACGACAATATATAAAATATAGTATTATAAAATTTAATAAAAGCAAATTAAAAATAAAAGGTGAGGGGTAACATGAATTTATTTTGTACATAATGTTCCGGCAGTTGTTACACACAGAGGCAGGCTTAACGTTACAGTTACATACATATACTACAAGAGGCACATTCTTACATGTTGCTAGTTCCTTAGTTGCAAACAAACAGTTACAGGACAGTACAGGTTAACAAGACTATATTATATAACATAAGGTGAAACCATTATAGTACAAAATACATTATTGACAATAACAGACCTACATAGGGGGTATTACAAAAGGGGGTTAGATGCTATTGGTTTGGCAGGAGAGACACCACCCTTAGCTCCAATCTTGAAAAGTACCAGCTGCCAGGTGCTGGTTACCACTGGAGCCGTGGTACAATGTTCCTCCTGAGGTGCGATCCTTTACATTTCAGCTGTTCCAATGACACCATAATTTGTGCTCTTGGCTGCTAGGATCCAGTTCCTGCGTTCTGTTGCCCCAAGTCATGCGACATGGAGCTCTTGCTGCTGCTAATGGGCTGGATACTGAAAGGGGGACATGCAAAGTGCCATGCCGGTGCCGCAGGGAAAAGGGTGGGGTGGAGGGGACCGGAGCAGGCACCATTTTTGACAGTTCATTCTATTAATGAAATAATCAACAGAAATAATAATATTATGCTTTCTGCAGATTATAATGATTGGTGATAAACTCCCTTTCATTGAGCAACTGAGTAAATTATTTATAATCTGCAATGTTCTAACACTTTTTCTTACAGATATTTTTTCAAAGGTCAATGGCTTCCTACTATAATACTATAATAGTACTTAATACTGTCAGTAACTTATATGAGGAGGTCCTCATATCTATGTTTGTTTTACCTTCAATGACAGATCTGCTTTATGGTATTGACCAATGCCAAATGACTCATGTGACTCAAACGACACAAATACACATAACAATGTAATAGAAAACATATGAAAGGCCTTCACATTTACCATTTGTAGACCTTGTCATGCTCCTTGAGACTAATAAAAACAGAATAGCAGGTAATATCTTCAAACATATTTATTCCACAAAGCTCTACAACCATGATGAAGCAGACAGAACATCATAAAACCTGCTATGAGATTCTCCCAATCAATATTAGTCTTATAACAATTGATTTAAACATCTACCAAATAAAGAGATTAGAAGCATTCTGCTAACATAGTCCACAGTATTTACAGGGATGTGAATATAGCAGAAACATACAACACATCAAAATATTTGTAGAAATTGCTCTCTGAAAGGTAACAGTTTAAAATTTTTGAACCTTTTTCTTACATTATTTTTTTTCATACCAAATTGGTATTGTACACAGGTACAGTACATTTCAAGAAGTAGAAAGATTTTACCTTTGCTTATTAATGGATCGCATGAAGAGGTCTTGCAATCTTATAACTAAACAGAATAGGTGTGCTTCAAGTCGTGACACAGTCTATAAAAAATTGATTTCTGTGTGAAGGACAATCCCACCAATGCATAACTATCACTTAATGATTGGCATCTAACCTCTTAAAGGGGTATTCCCATCTGGGCATTTACATTTAATTAAATTCGTTTGCCATATGTAAACATTTCTTCAATTGGATGTTATTAAAAAAAATGTTCCCATGTGAAGATAATTTCTCGTAAATGTAGTGATATGGTCCCTTAGAAACGAGATGGCTTCCTCGGATACGACCACGTCACACTCTGGCAGCGGTAGCCAGACTTGCGCTATAGAGTTCTGCCGGACCACCAGGATTCAGCAATCATTACCACAGGACGGCTGTAGTATACACAGTAACTCCCGGACATTTTATATACAAAAACCTTTTGTTTCTTTGTGCACTCAATCCAGCAGAGGTGGCCGTATCCGAGGAAGCTATCTGGTTTCTAAGGGACAACATGGCTACATTTATGAAAAATTATCTTCACACAGGAACATTTTTTTTAGTAACATCTAATTGAAGAAATGTTCACATATGGCAGATTAATGAAACTGAATGTGAGTGCCCAGATGAGAATAACCCTTTAAGGACGTAGCCATTTTGTAGTTTAGGGCTTAGCCCCATTTATTTGTATTCTGACGGGTTGCTTTATATGGTTATAACTTTTGAACACTGTTACTTATCAAAGTAAGAGAATTTGTTTTGTCACATGTTGTAGTACATGTAAGTGGCAAATTTCTGTGTTTATTTATAAAAAAAATTAAAACAGATGAATTTTTTGAAAAATGCTGTTTTCAAAATTATCTCATTTTCAGGTAGATAGTTTTACCACCTCAATCAGTTGCTGTAGAACATTTCTCATATGTCTGCTTTACATTTACATCATTGTTGAAATGTCTGGATAATTTATTTTAATGTCACATGGCTTACAAATTGAACATCTTTTTTCTGTATTTTCAAGGAGATTTCAAAATTTATATTTTGGGGATAGTGACAGTTTTTAATAAATTTTAAATATAGAACATAAAAACCCCTATATATCAACCCATTTTCATAGCTGCACTCCAACAGCTTTTTGGAAGATTGTTAACCCCTTGATATCTTCATAGTAATTAAATCAAAATGAAGGTGAAATTTACAATGGTCCAATTTTGTTGGTGATACATTCATTTAGCCCTAAAATTTACACATTTCCAAATGATAAAAAGAGAAAACCCTTCTTAAAATTTATTATGCAGAGGGGGAGTGGCTAGCAGTCAACATGGCCGGACGTGTCTGAAAGCGATCCGCACAGACCCCTAATAATCCTGAGCAGGAACCTGCATTACCGGGAGACCGAGGCACCAGATCACACCTGGACACTCCGGAGTACAAACCCGAGAGAGCTAAGTGACCAGAGGGAGAATCGGAGCAGCGGGCGAGGGGAGCCGGAGCTTGAGGCCTGCAGTACAACTGCGGAGCAGAGCCCGACCGGAAGTTGGATTACATCGCGGCAGACAACGCACACAGGAGTCGAGTGGCGCTGAACAGGAGCCAGGAGCGAGAGGGTGTAGAGGAGGCACCGCAGCACCAGCAGGGGTGCGTGGGGATAACCCGGTAAGCGGTAGAACGCAGCACACACATACTGAGCGTAGCGCCTGCCATCTGAAGAGGCCGGAAACCGCGTGCCCACCTTGTGCAAGGCACAGCAGCATTCACTGATTCAGATACTGAGTGAACCGCATAAAAACCCCTGAAGTATTAGGCAACTTAGCTCAGAGTGACAGTGCACATTTGCACATATACTGATATACAGACTCTTGGCAGTAGCCTTGACATCTTATACAATGAGCCCCCCAAAAGCAAATGCGGCAGAAAGACTGCGAGAATTTGCACGCACCGAGCAGGGGGAAACATCCCACACCCCACAACTGCAGAGTGCGACCAGAAGCAAACAAAGCTCAAGCGGCCAAGCGGCTAATGATGAGGACACAGAAGAACCTACTTTAAAACAAGTTATGTCTCAGGTCCTGGCTGCCATTGATGCCTGTAAAAGTTCTCTTACTGGGAAGCTAGACGAAGTCCGAGTGGATGTTAGCCTGCTTAGGCAAGACCTGCAAAACCTAAGGGACAGAGTACATAATGCGTAGGAGAGGATATCTCAAATTGAGGATAGAAATGCTAATGTACCCAGAACAATTACCATTCTAAAATCAGACTCTGAGGCCCTCAGGCAGAAAGCAGATGACATGGAAAACCGCCTACGCTGCAACAATATAAGAGTCATTGGACTTCCAGAACATACTGAGGGTTGCTCTCCTGAAGCTTATGTGGAGAGATGGATAAAGGAACTATTTCCAGAGGTACACTTTTCCGCAGTATATGCATTTGAAAGGGCGCACAGAGTCCCTGCCAGAGCCCTGCCTCCGGGAGCCCTTCCAAGACCACCGCTTGCTAGATTTCTGAACATCAGAGACCGGGATCTCATCCTGAAGCATGCCCGCAAAAAAGCTGACATTAGAGTAGACAATGCAAGGATATCTATTTTCCCAGACTTTTCGCTGGAGTTGCAGAAGAAGAGAGCGACGTTTATGGACGTTAAGAGAAGACTCCGGGACAAGAACCTCCCATATTCTATGGCCTACCCTGCACGCCTCAGGGTGGTGGACGGCGACAGAGTATTGTTCTTCGTGACCCCGAGTGAAGCCAATGATTGGCTAGAACAGCATAGAAGATCTCCACCGCGCTGATGAGACTAGCTGAGACTAGATTAGCTGTGACCAGAGTGGTGGAAGAGCGAGAGCATACACGTCAAAGTACTGTTGTTGTTGTTATAGTTTCAATGTTATGATTGTTAGATGGAATGTCAGCATGGCCCCTACCCAGGGAGTAGGGATTGTAGAAAGGAACTCTCATTCTCCCATGATACCCCTAACAGTTCTTAGATTCCTCACATGGAATGTTCGTGGTCTAGGTTCTCCTAAAAAGCGGCTGATGGTAGCTACGAATATTAAATAATTTAACCCCCACATAATATGCTTGCAGGAAACTCACCTGGTTCCCTCTAAAGTACAGACATTACATAAACCCTGGATCCAATGGGGAGTACACTCCTGCTATAACACGGCATCGAGAGGGGTTTCGATACTAGTGCATAAAGATGTGCGCTGGGAGGTTATAACACATTTAGTAGACACAGAGGGTAGATATGTGTTTGTGCAAGCCCACATAGATGGAGTTCCCTATAATGTGATGACGGTATATATAACCCCACCGGAGTCTATGCAAGTGCTGCGACAAGCGGCGCTGTTTGCAACATCCCAATCACAAGCAAGAAACATATGTTTAGGGGACTTTAATATGTTTTTGGACCATGACATGGACCGTTTTCACAGGGCACAGACCCGCCCCCCCAATGGGACCACATCAAAGTAATTTATCGCGGTTCCTGGTGGAAATGGGCTGGATGGACTTCTGGAGGCAAAAACACCTTCTAGATAAATTATACTCCTGTTACAGTGCCTCCCACAGATCTCTTTCCCGTATAGACTACATCATAGGATCCGGAGATATAATCCCACATATACAGGACGTAAAATACCTTCCATGGGGACTATCTGACCACTCACCGGTGACATGTGTCTTAGGACAACGATCAACCTCCTCAATGCACAAGGTCATGATACATCCATTCTGGCTAGAGCTAATAGGTCCAGTAGACAGACTACCGGAACAATTACAGGCATTCTTTCAGGCTCATAACCCAGACACCGCCTATACATCTTTTTTGGAAACCATGAAGGCTTACATTCGTACGTGTCTGAAATCCTCAATATCTTTCATTAAGAAAGAATCGATAAGAAAGGAGGCGGAACTGGCTCTACGATGTCAATCGTAGAGCAACAATACATTTTAGAGCCAACGGAGGCAAATAGGACTAGATGGCTACAGACAGGCCGCCTAGACCTCCATACCCTAAAAGAGAAAGCAGACAACAAACTGTTTTTTTATAAACAAACAGCTTTCGAACTGGGCAACCAGTCAGCTAAACTGCTAGCCCAGTTGGCACGACAACATACCATGTCCACCCCCATACTTGCTATAAAAGACGAGCGAGGGAGGCTGTTAAAAACTCACTCCGAGATTCTGACTAGATTTACAGAATTTTACATGGACTTATAGAGCACCAAATTAGACAAGACTGACAATGACATTAGAACATACCTAGAGGACCTACAATTCCCCTCGCTGACCTCAGAACAATGCACCCAGCTAGAGAGCCCTATAACCCTAGAGGAAATAGAAGACGCGATAGACCATCTAAACAGTAACAAAGCCGCAGACCCAGACGGACTCCCCAAGGAAATCTATGCCAAATATAAAGACCTTCTAGAGCAGTGGTTCTCAACCTGTGGGTCAGGACCCCAGCGGGGGTCGAACGGCCAAAACCGGGGGTCGCCTAAAGCCATCGGAGCCGCAATTTTACTGTGTTTTTATGGTGAGTTGCATGGTTTGGGGTCACCACAGCATGAGGAACTGTATTGCGGGGTCACAGCATTAGAGAGGTTGAGAACCACTGTTCTAGAGCCTCGTTTACTAAAAATGTATGCTGACTCATTTGAGGCCAGGGCAATGCCTCCTTCTCTTAACGAAGCCACAATAGTATTAATCCTGAAACCTGGGAAGGAGCCCACAGACTGCGGTTCCTACTGTCCCATAGCATTGCTTAACATCGATTACAAAATACTAACTAGGATCCTTGCTACAAGGTTAAAAACTGTAATCTTGGCATTGATCCATCCAGACCAATGCGGATTCATGCCTGGTAAATCCACGTCGGATAATATAAGGAGAGTACAAGTAGCAGCTCAGATAGGGCAAGTGACAGGCAGTGGTCATGCCCTGGCTTCCCTAGACACGGCCAAGGCATTCGACTCCATTGAATGGGCCTTCCTCAAACAATGTTTAAGCAGATTTGGATTTGTTCCAAGGTTTGCTACATGGATTGATATCCTATACACTTCCCCAGTCAGTAGGCTCTTAATCAATGGGGAGTTATCGACTCAATTTGCTTTACACAGGGGAAATCGACAGGGCTGCCCCCTTTCGCCGTTACTATTTGCCTTGGCAATAGAGGCATTGGCATTGAGGCTCAGACAGGATACAACCTTTCAGGGTATACAAGCAGGAGAGAAGGAGGACCGAGTTGGCCTTTATGCCGACGATATGGTGCTATTTATGACGGATGCAAGGGTTACACTGCCGCATGCTATTTCCCTCATAAATGAATTTGGAAAATACTCTGGACTTCAGGTAAATTGGTCCAAATCGGTGTTCATGCCACTAAGGACAGCCCCATGGACAGGACCTGATGTAGTCGAAAGACTGAAGGTGGTTTCTGACTTTACCTATCTAGGGGTCACTATATTCAAGACACACCAAAACACAAGCAAAAGGGTAACGGATCCGCTTCTATCATTCGTCAGAGACAAATGTAAAGCATGGAAAACATTACCACTCTCAACACCCGGGAGAATTAATTTAGTAAAACTTATAATTCTCCGAAAATGCTTATACATTTTACAGCATGCTGCAGTCCCGATACCGAAAAGGTTCTTTAAAGCATTACACTCCCTCATAGTCACCTTTATATGTGGGACGTCTAGAGCTAAGTTAAGCCTCACCACGCTACAATGTCCCAAAGATGAGGGGGGAATGGCTCTTCCAGATCTATACCTCTACTATATTGCGGGCCAACTTAAGTATCTTAGTCACTTGGTCATGGAGCAAACATTGCCAAATGCGGAATATCACCTCCAGCGATATCTGGGCACACACGGTGTTGGTACCTAAACCTAACCTTGATCTCCCTCTCCTCCCACTTCACAGATTAGCTAGACAAGTCTGGCAGGCGGGTATTAAAATAACAGGGTTCACTAATACTATAGCAGAGACTCCATTATGGAATAACTCCACGCTACCTCATCTACAACAAATGGAGGGGGGCCCCCTCTGGGAGAGCAAGGGAGTTTGCACACTAGCGGACTTGTATAACACGAACATACTACATTCATTCCAAGAACTGCAGCAGAAATTTGACTTAGGAAGAAATTTTTTCTATAGATACTTACAACTGCGACATGCACTAGAGTCTCAGTTCCCTCCACCCCAAACACCTATATCCTCATTCCCATTAATCGGATTCTGTTAGACGCAGGGTCCTAGAGGCATTATAGCATTATATCCACCTTCTACACCCATCTCACTCAAGGGAAGATGAGTAGTAATAAATTACCGGTACTGGATAGATGGAAGACACTGATACCGTCCTTAGAGGACGAGTCCATTGATGATTTACTAGCTTCTCACACCAAAGTATCCCCATCAGTAAACAATAAAATGATACAGTTATATTTCACTCACTAGGCTTACTTGACACCGGTGTGCATGGCAAGGATGGGCCGGATTCCCACAACCGCCTGTCCCAGATGCAGTGAGCTAGGGGCAGACTTCTGGCACATGAGCTGGACCTGCCCACCGATACAGAAGTTTTGGAACGATATCACCAACTTCTTATCCACACTAATGCGTATCCCCAAATCCCCTGAAGGATGCTTATTGGGCCTACTTTCTGAAGAAGATTGGTCTCTTTACCAAATTATATTCCTAAGGGAAACTTTATTCATGGCCCAAAAGTGCATAGCCCTAAGATGGTATGATCCTAATGTCCCAAACTTAAATATGTGGAAAACCCAAATTAATCAAAATATACCCTACGAAAAACTGATATATAAACACCGCAAGCGGCCTGACAAGTTCGACCGTATCTGGGGAGCCTGGTGTGAGTCAGGGGAAACTAATTACTCTATACGTAAACTTAGTCAGGAGCTCAGAGATATTACCCAAGCGATATGAGTGAACTATACTCTGCGGCAGCAGAATACCCCATCCCATCATTGCAATGGGGCTAAGGAGGAATAATAACCAAATACGAGGGAAATGGAAAAGAGAATCCGGAGCGGGGAGAAGGTAGAAAAAATAAATCCATGGGAGGATGCTGACGTGTTATCCATCTCAAGTAGCAACAGTTACAACCTGAAAGATTGAGTTTAATTTAGACCTTGCTTTTTCCTGTTTTATATATGTTCACTAACCTATGTCATAGTATAGTTACATAAAGAATTGAAATGAGTCATTGCTCAGATTTATGTAAGAATCGTATCTTTATTCAACAAAACTCAATGTATAACATGCAATGTAATATCCAACTTCGACTGCTGTACACATACGTTGATATAATTAATGTACAATAATTGTATGCAGTGAACATGTTTATTAATAAAACCAGTTTGAAAAAATAATATATATATTATGCAAATTCTCCCGAGTACAGAGACCCCCACATTAGGCCATTACTAGAGATGAGCGAACACACTCGTCCGAGCTTGATGCTCGTTCGAGCATTAGCGTACTTGTAACTGCTCACTGCTCAGACGAATACTTTGCCAGCTCGAGAAAATGGCATCTCCCGCCTTTTTGATTTTTGGCGGCCAGAAACAGAGCCAATCACAAGCCAGGAGACTCTGCACTCCACCCAGCATGACGTGGTACCCTTACACGTCGATAGCAGTGGTTGGCTGGCCTGATCAGGTGACCCTGGAATAGACTAGCCCCTGCCCGCGCTGCTCGCATCATTCTCTGTCTGGATGCCGTTAGGGAGAGAGCTGCTGCTGCTGAAGGGATAGCGTTAGGGTGTTATATTAGCTCACTGTTAGGCAGGAGTGAGTCTACAAGAACCCAACAGCCCTTGTTAGGGCTAGAATAGCGTTGTATTTTTTTTTTTGTTTGCTTGTGGCTGGGCTTGCTGGCACTTGTAGTGCAGCTAGTACCATATTGTGACGAATTTGCAGGGAGACTTGCGAACGTTATATTTAGCTCTTAGTGACACACATATCCATCTCAAACAACTAAGTGGGACAATTTATTAGGGGTTTGATTGAATTAGGCACAGTCTGACGATTTTTTTTTTTCTCAAAACTTAAAGTGACTTAAAATCCAGTTGTGTGCTGTCAGTGTAGGATAGAAACTAGGCATACAAGAATCCAACCGGCTTTCTTAGGGTTACAATAGCGTTATATATATATTTTGTTGATTTGATTGTGGCTGGCCTTGCTGGCACTAGTAGTGCAGCTAGTACCATATTGTGATGAAATTGCAGGGAGTCTTGCAAACTTTCTGTTTAGCTCTTAGTGACACACATATCCATCTCAAACACCTAAGTGGGACAATTTATTAGGGGTTTGATTGAATTTTTCTTTTCTTTTTTTTTTCAAAACTAAAAGTCATCAGGCACAGCACAAAATCCTGTTGTGTGCTGTCAGTGTAGGTTAGAAACTAGCCATAGAAATAGGATAGAATCGTTTTGTTAAAAAAACAAAAACACTAAAAAAAACACAAAAAAAGCCACAAAAAAAATGTACAGTTTACACTTTAATTTTGAAAATGTTGAACCCGAGGGCTAGGGGTAGAGGACGAGGGTGTGGGCGTACAACTACTGCAGGGGTCAGAGGCCGTGGTCCTGGGCGGGGTGAGACACCACCTGCTGATGAGGGAGCAGAGGAACGCCGCAGAGCTACACTCCCTAGGTTCATGTCTCAAGTTACTGGGACTCGTGGTAGAGCACTGTTGAGGCCAGAACAGGTGATGTCGTGGATTGTGGACAATGCTTCTAGCCATTTGTCCACCAGTCAGTCTTCCACGCAGTCCACCCATGTCACCGAAATCAGCACTCCTCCAGCTCCTCCACCTCAGCCTCCTTCTCTCTAGTCTGCCCCCTCCCAGGAAAATTTGGCATTTGAACCGGCATACTCTCAGGAACTGTTTTCTGGACCCTTCCCAGAGTCACAAACCACTTGTCCGGTTGCTGCTGCGCTCTTTTCCGATGCCAAGCTCGCAGTCTGTGGGCGAGGATGACATCGTTAATGTAGTGGAAGAAGTATGTAAAGAGGTGTCGGACGATGAGGAGACACGGTTGTCAGACAGTGGTGAAGTTGTTGTCAGGGCAGGAAGTCCGAGGGGGGAGCAGACTGAGGGATCGGTGGATGATGAGGTGACAGACCCAAGCTGGGTTGATAGGCCGGGTGAACACAGTGCTTCTGAGACGGAGGCGAGTCCTATAGCCTAACAGGTTGGAAGAGGCAGTGGTGGGGCCAGACGGAGAGGCAGGGCCAGAGCAGGTGCATCAGCGCCAAATGTGTCACGTAGTGAAGCTCCCGTGGCGAGGGCTAGATTTTCGGAAGTCTGGAGGTTCTTTAAAAAAACACCGGATGACCGACGGACTGTGGTGTGCAACCTGTGCCACACCAGGATCAGCAGGGGTTCCACCACTACCAGCGTAACCACCACCAGTATGCACAAGCATATGAATGCTAAACACCCCACTAAATGGAACCAAGGCCGTTCACCTCCGGCCGGGCACACCACTGCTCCTTCCCCTGTGTCATCTGCTGCCTCTGCTAGTCAGCCCCCTGCCCAGGACCCCGGCACAAATGTCTCCATGCGCAGCGTTCAGCTGTCCATACCACAGACACTGGAGCACAAGAGGAAGTACAGTGCAACCCACCAACCCACACGCCCAAGCCCTCAACGCCCACATCTCCAAAATACTTAGCCTGCAGATGATGCCCTATAGGCTGGTATAGACCGAGGCCTTCCGTAACCTCATGGCGGCGGCAGCCCCTCGGTATTCGGTCCCCAGCTGCCGCTACTTTTCCCGATGTGCCATCCCAGCACGTGTCAGACAACATCATCCGTGCCTGACCAACGACGTTTCTAACAAGGTCCACCTGACCACGGACACGTGGACAAGTGCTGCCGGGCAGGGCCACTATATATCGCTGACGGCACATTGGGTTAACTTGGTGGAGGCTGGGATCGAGTCTGACCCTGGGGCTGGTCATATACTGCCGACGCCGAGGATTGCGGGGCCTACCTCGGTCCAGGACTCTCAGGCCTACTATGCCTCCTCCTCCTCCCACCCCTCCTCCACCTCCTCGTCTGAATTACCATCCGCGGGCATGGCGCCATCAGTCGGTAGCTCTAGGCACAGCAGCAGTGCCATCGCTAAGCGACAGCAGGCGGTGCTCAAACTGCTGAGCCTAGGCGATAAAAGGCACACCGCCCAAGAGCTATTACAGGGCATCACGGTGCAGACTGATCTGTGGCTGGCACCGCTGAACCTGAAGCCAGGCATGGTTGTGTGTGACAATGGCCGTAACCTGGTGGCAGCTCTGCAACTCGGCAGACTGACACATGAGCCATGCCTGGTCCATGTGTTAATTCTCATAGTTCAGCAGTTCCTCAAGACATACCCCAATCTGTCTGATTTGCTCACGAAGGTGCGCCGCATCTGTGCGCATTTCAGCAAGACTGTGCGCATTTCAGCAGCGCAGCGCCGCCTCCAACTGCCCGCTCACCGACTGTTGTGAGACGTGCCCACAAGGTGTAATTCAACATTAACCATGTTATCCAGAGCGCAGAGCGATTGTAGACTGCCAGATGTCAACTTCCACCAGAAGTAGTCAGGTCAGTCAGCTTCCTCAAGTCTACAATGAGGAGTGGACGTGGATGTCTGATATCTGTCAGGTGCTGAGTAACTTTGAGGAGTCAACACAGATGGTCAGTGGCGATGCCGCCATCATCAGCCTCACCATCCCGCTGCTTGGCCTGTTGAAAAACTCTCTGGTTAGCATGAAGTCGGAAACTTTGCGCTCGTCACAAGAGACGGGGGAAGAAGATTCCCTTGTTGATAGCCAAAGCACCCTCAGGTCTGTTTCTCAGCACATATCGGAGGAGGTGGAGGAGGATGAGGAGGATGAGGAGGAAGAGGAGGAGAATGTTGGCGAGACAGAAGAGGGGAGCATTGTTCAGTCCTTCACTGTTCAGCATGTATGGGCAGAAGAAGAGGAGTTGGAGGAGTTGGAGGAGGAGGAAATGGACAGTCAGGCCAGTGAGCGGAGTGAATTCTTGCAAGTTGGGACTCTGGCGCATATGGCAGATTTCATGCTAGGCTGCCTATCCCGTGACCCTCGTGTTCAAAGAATTTATTCCAGCACCGATTACTGGGTATTCACTCTCCTAGACCCACGGTACAAGAAAAATCTTTCCACTCTCATCCCTGGAGAGAAAAGGAGTGTGAGAATGCATGAATACCAGCAGGCCCTGGTGCACAAGCTGAAACAGTATTTCCCTTCTTACAGCTCTAGCGGCAGAGGGCGTACTTCTGTGGGACAAGTAGCGAGGGAGAGTAGGCGAGCAGGCAGCTTGTCCAGTACTGGCAGGGGTATGCTTTACAAGGCCTTTGCCAGTTTTATGTCACCCCAGCAAGACACTGTCACCTGTCCCCAGTCTCGGCAGAGTAGGGCTGATCTTTACAGAAAGATGATGAGGGAGTACGTAGCTGACCATACCATCGTCCTAAATGATCACACAGCTCCTTACAACTACTCGGTTTCAAAGCTGGACATGTGGCACGAACTGGCGCTGTACGCCTTGGAGGTTCTTGCCTGCCCTCCTGCTAGCGTGTTGTCTGAGCGGGTTTTCAGTGCAGCTGGTGGCATCACCACCGATATCGACTTACAGCGCTGACAGGCTGACGCTTATCAAGATGAATAAAGCCTGGATTTCTCAGGATTTCCATTCTCCACCAGGTGAAAAAAGCTCAACCTGAATAATGTATGCACTCCTCCTCCTCATTTTCCTCCTTCTCCTCCTCTTTGTACACTAAAGCAGAGGAAACTGGCTATTTTTTGCCAGAGGCAACTGGCTCTAGCTATAGTACTCTATGTATTTAATTTTTCTGGAGGACCACCTACCTGCTCCTCTGATTTGAAAACTTTTTTGGACTGCCACATACAGGCACTATGCAAATTTAATTGTCTCCATAGCAGCCTCCACACGTTGTCTTTATAGCTGCCTTCACACGTTGTCTCCATTGCCACCTCCACACATCATCTTCATAGCTGCCTCCCAAAGTTGTCCATATAGCTGCCTCCATACATCGTCCCCTTAGCAAACGAGCTGCGTCAGGCAGAATTTTGGTTTATTTTCATGGCTTCCACATCAAACTTGTTAACTTTGTCGCCACCCTGCTGTGTTATCCACAAAATATACTGGCAAACTTTTATCATTTACCGATATTATTTCAGCGCTTCTTGCGCATCTGTTTACATTCCCCTCACCCGCCATAACCAAACCAATTACTTATAAGAACAGTACTACACTTGATCTTATACAAAAGGTTCTTAGAAGTGCTGTTTGTAACCCCCGCATGCTTTGAAAATTATAATTTTTTCGAAGTAAACGCTTCTGGCCCCCAGGCCCATTTTGGGTGGGGAGGAGCCGAGAGACAGGGGCTTGGACAGGCGAAAGCTCGCCTGGCAGCGGACCGCCAGCTCCATCCCAAGATTAGGCAGCCTCAAAGGCATCCATGCATACTGCCCCTGCTGTTTCCTGTCCATTTCGCCTCAACGATCCTCCACAGCGTCCTCCAATGTCTCCATGCGGTCACTCTGTCATCGCTATGCTGTTGCCCATCATTTTGGCATAATGTGCGATTAAGCAGCCTCATTCATGCATGCTGCCCCTGCTGTTTCCTGTCCATTTCCGTGGTTTTTCCATCATTTTCTGAGGTTTCCAGGTGTTTGGCCAAACTTCCCTGTGCAGACCCTTGGTCCCATAGAAAAATGCTTGAGTCTCCCATTGACTTCAATGGGGTTCGTTATTCGAGATGAGCACTCGAGCATCGGGAAAAGTTCGCCTCGAATAACGAGCACCCGAGCATTTTAGTGCTCGCTCATCTCTAGCCATTACTTGTTTTATGGGCGCACATCAAGGTAGAAAAGGGAAGGTGCACCAGGCAGCTGCCATGGGTTTGTTTGGTGTAATGTGATGGCATTTTTTGTGCGGCATTTCCCAGTGTTATCATTTGGGGTTTGGTATCCCCTGTTGTTGAAAATTTATTACTGAATATACTTGAGTATAAATCATCCCAATTATAAACTGAGACACCAAATTTTAACACAAAAAAACTGGGAAAACCTATTGACTTGAGTATTAGCCTAGGGTGGGAAATGCATTGATCACAGCCTCCCCAGTATACAGCCAGCAAGCACATGCCCCTCAGTATAAGGCCAGCAGCCCCCCAGTATATAGCCATTGCCTGCACCGTAATATATAGCCAGCAGCCCCCTTGTGTATAGCCAGGGCCTGCCCCCTTGAATACAGCCAAAAGCCCCCTGCCCCAGTATGTAGCCAGCAGCCCCCTTGTACATAGCCAGTGCCTGCCCCCTTGTATACAGCCAGCAGCGCCCTGCACCCATTATATAGCCGGCAGCCCCTTTGTATATACACTCACTGGCCACTTTATTAGGTACACCATGCTAGTAACGGATTGGACCCCATTTTGCCTTCAGAACTGCCTCAATTCTTCGTGGCATAGATTCAACAAGGTGCTGGAAGCATTCCTCAGAGATTTTGGTCCATATTGACATGATGGAAGCACACAGTTGCCGCAGATTTGTCGGCTGCACATCCATGATGCGAATCTCCCGTTCCACCACATCCCAAAGATGCTCTGTTGGATTGAAATCTGGTGACTGTGGAGGCCATTTGAGTATAGTGAACTCATTGTCATGTTCAAGAAACCAGTCTGAGATGATTCCAGCTTTATGACATGGCGCATTATCCTGCTGAAAGTAGCCATCAGATGTTGGGTACATTGTGGTCATAAAGGGATGGGCATGGTCAGCAACAATACTCAGGTAGGCTGTGGCATTGCATTGATGCTCAATTGGTACCAAGGGGCCCAGAGAGTGCCAAGAAAATATTCCCCACACCATGACACCACCACCACCAGCCTGAACCGTTGATACAAGGCAGGATGGATCCATGCTTTCATGTTGTTGACGCCAAATTCTGACCCTACCATCCGAATGTCGCAGCAGAAATTGAGACTCATCAGACCAGGCAACGTTTTTCCAATCTTCTACTGTCCAATTTAGATGAGCTTGTGCAAATTGTAGCCTCAGTTTCCTGTTCTTAGCTGAAAGGAGTGGCACCCAGTGTGGTCTTCTGCTGCTGTAGCCCATCTGCCTCAAGGTTCGACGGACTTTGCGTTCAGAGATGCTCTTCTGCCTACCTTGGTTGTAACGGGTGGCGATTTGAGTCACTGTTGCCTTTCTATCAGCTCGAACCAGTCTGCCCATTCTCCTCTGACCTCTGGCATCAACAAGGCATTTCCGTCCCAGAACTGCCGCTCACTGGATGTTTTTTCTTTTTCGGACCATTCTCTGTAAACCCTAGAGATGGTTGTGCGTGAAAATCCCAGTAGATCAGCAGTTTCTGAAATACTCAGACCAGCCCTTCTGGCACCAACAACCATGCCACGTTCAAAGGCACTCAAATCACCTTTCTTCCCCATACTGATGCTCGGTTTGAACTGCAGGAGATTGTCTTGACCATGTCTACATGCCTAAATGCACTGAGTTGTCGCCATGTGATTGGCTGATTAGAAATTAAGTGTTAACGAGCAGTTGGACAGGTGTACCTAATAAAGTGGCCGGTGAGTGTAGTCAGTGCATGCCCCCCTTGTTTATAGCCAGTGCCTGCCCCCCTTGTTTATAGCCAGTGCCTGCCCCCAGTATATAGGCAGAGCCTGCTCCCCAGTATATAGGGAGTGACTGCCCCCTCTTATATAGCCAGTGCCTATATAACCAGCAGCCCCCTGCCCAGCCTAAAAAAAAAAAACTCTGTACTAACTTTTCCAAAACCACCCTGCAGATCCTCTTCTGTCTTCAAGCTCCCGTTTTGTCGCGTATACCACCCCTCAATGGCCTACCTGTTCTACCACTGTACTACCCCTTTTGGACTTATTGTTCTCTGCCTTGCCTCAATTTCAACTTAAACTTAAATTTTGACAATCTGCATTACTATACTTTTAAATACTCTAAGAGGAAGTGTATCTGCTTTTCCCTTTGCTTCTTTTACCACAGAGAGAATAAGTGGATCTGAACACCCAAAGCACCTTAAATCATTGTGAGGAGGAGGATTTGTGGTTTTCCCTTTGCTTCTGTTGCTGCAGATAAGATAACTTGGTGTCAACACCAAGAGCGCCTTTAATCTCATTGAGGGGAAGGGTTTGTGGTTTTCCCATTGCTTCTTTCACTGCAGAGAGGATAACTAGGTCTGAAAACCCAGATCACCTTAACCGCTGTGGCATCATTATTATTCAATAATGTTTTTAAAAAATGTTCTTTTTATTTTTGTATGTTATGCCCTGTTATTCACACCATTATTCAGCCATCTAGCCCTTACTACCCCTATTTTACAGCCAGTTTTGGGTATTAAAATCCGGGTCCCTAATGATTTTTCATACAAAATTCTGTTGTGAAATTCAGATGAACCTGATTTTCGATCAACCTGCTTATTCCAAGTCAACAGGAATTAAAGTTATGTAATCAAAACCAGTATATGAAAGGAAACCTATGCATACCTGTTCTTGCTATATTAGTTTTAACCTTTTTGAACACAGGAAAATATGTGTCAAAAATTCCAAAATACAATGTTTTTATTTCATTTATTTTCTTTGCTTTTCTTAAAGTGTTTTTGGCTTTGTGCTTTATTACTGTGTATTTCTAAAGTAAGCCATAAAGCATTTAAACATTAAGAACAGCACATTCCTTCACAGTTTGGGTTGTGTATTCTTCACATAGAGTTCAACATTGAAATCATTTGAGCATGGTAAAAACAGGAGATGAGGCTGTAATTTTAATGATACACAAAAGTATAGTTTTTTTCTGGAAGAAACATGCATTCATCAGTTTTTTGTATAATGTAGATGAAATTGTTTAATAAATGATGCATAGCATTTTACGGAAACTAGCTAACACAGCAGTAAGTCATGTAACTGTATCTGAAATGTGAAAAGCTATTAAGATAGTATGTCTGAACAAACTGTTTTCCTGTGCCACTTGGCTACCAAGTAGCACAAGCAAATATTTCATTAAGAAATGTATAGTATCTTTAATATATACATACATGCAATTTCTTTTCTACACATTTTGAGAGAAACTCCAATACTATTCTTAATTAAGTAGTTTACAGTTTCCACAGGAAGGCACAAAAGGAAACCATAAAAAAAATGTTATAGATATATTGTTAAAGATATATTGCTTTAGTCTGATATGTATTGTTTATTACAAGGAAAATTAGATGAAAATACAATATGGTCAAGGGGGCAATGGCTTTTATTAACCAATCATGTTCAAAATCTTATTTAATAGTAGTCCTTTAGAAATGGAAACCTTTAGGCTCTCCATAATATATTTCTACAATTATCATAATTTTATAATTGTTTTTTCAGCGAAACTACTCAGCATTGGGATTAAAAAAGATATGTGCCTGCATCAGTGTAGCTACAGCATTCTCAAGGTATGTTTGGTTCATAATGCATGAAATCAAATGGTAGCTTTTCTTTAAGCCTTAGGCCCCTTCCACAATTGAGTTTTTCAGGCGCCTGTTTTTGTGCACATATTTTTGACACGCAGAACTTGCATTACACTCTGACCCATCGTAATCAATGGGCTTTTTCAGACATTTTTTTTTCATGCACGTTTTTTTTACCACGTGAAAAACGCACCATAGAAGTCTACGGAGATGCATCAAAAACACATAGCACTCTGAGACACATGCAAGTCCTATGCAAGTGCAATGCGTTTTTCACACATCAATTTCCATAGAAAAGATAGAGCTCAGTCCTGAGTCCTTTTCACATGCATTATCTGCGCGTGAAAAACACATTGAAATTGCATTGAAAATGCATTGAAAATGCGTGTGAAAAATTGAGACACTGAACAAACTCTGACTGAAAACTGATTGAACTCTCATGCAAAATGTCAGTTTTTTCATTGACCAAACCCTGATCACACCCTGATCAGCCTCTGCAACGTGATCAACGTGATCTGCAACGCAAGTGTGGAAGAGGCCTTACTAACACATATGATGCCCTAGTTGCATGATATTGTAGTTCATGGAGAGATTCTGTGACCAAAACAAGGGCTTTTATGCCAGAGCTGTGATTGACAGCTGCCATGCAAAGTTGATTCTCTTGGCTGAGCTGTGTTTGTGTTTTGTGGAAAGCTGGGGGGTTTCATCTTGTTTATAAGTTAGTGGTTTTCAGCAGCACCGTTTTTAGACAAATTGGGGCCCTGGGTAAAACTAAAAGTAAAACTGTCACAGCCCGTAAGAGGCTCCCTTAGGAGAATGTTATAGGAGATAGACAGATGGATGATAGAAGATAAATATGAAAGATTATATAGATTTATAGATGCAGAGGTATAAAGTTGATTATATATACAGTAGATAAATATAAGATAGATAGGTATGAGAGATAAATACACTAGAAGAGAGATAGAAGATTGATAGATGGATAGATAATATTAGGAGGTGGGCATTTGCCTTGATTAACAGTTGATACAATTGTGGATGGTCAACACAACCAAAAAGTATATAAAGGAGCTGGTGCAAAATATGATCAGCTAAACAACAAACGAGAAAAAGTATGCACCAATAAAGCTCTGTCGAAACAGTATGAAGTTAATAAGTTAATAATACAAGCTTTATTTGACACCAAACAGAGAACATATATGACACTCAATAAAAAACATCTAAAAAATGTAATATACATGCATATACATGCATGCCAATTATCTTTTGTGAGGGGGTGGGTCACTGCTATTTAAGGTGAGTTGGTTTATTCCTGGGCTACTTACCCTTAAGGGCGACTTACCCCCAAGACGATACGCGTGGGGTGCCCGTTACTCCTGCTTTTTCTCCAGCCTGTATGCCAGCCTGTTAGAAGCACTTAGGACGCCGACATTGGGGAAATATTTGGATACTTTATGACTCCTTACCATGTGGTGACTATCATTTTCTAATGCACTCGCACTTTAGGAGCATTTGATTAATTTTTGTAGAATCTGACACCTTGGCTTACTCTTTGGCAGTTCTCAGGATCTATTAGATACAGGGATGTACCATCTTTATTCATTTATGAAATTACATGTTTTTGATACTTGGTAATCCTTAAAGAGAACCTGTCATGCAAAATAACCACCCTAAACTAAATATATTTTCTTAAACTGAGATTAGAAAGCATCTATCCCTTCATTGTCCCTCTACATACCTGTAAACTTAAGCAATGAGGTCCTAAAGCTGTATGCAAATGACCTGTGAAATGTCCAATGAGTCATTAGCATATTCAAGCTGTCCAGCTTATTCATGAGTGGGAGGTACAGCCACATCCCCAGTGCATGACTGACAGCCTGTATACTGATGTGAGGCTGTATAATGATGTGCGGCCTGGTGCTGGCACCCCCTGCAGCCTGTGCGTGTATAGGAGAGATACAACAGCTCCAGGCAGCCATGATATAGCAGAATATGTCAGGTACTTGTGTAGCTGTGTCTCTTACAGGAGCATGCAGCATGTCAGCAGATGCAGCACACACACTAGCAATGCTTTACTATATATTACAGACAGACATGAGCAGGGGGAGGAGAGGGAAGGGGTAACAGGGGTGACATCACTGCCTCTGACCATGTGACCAGCATCATTTACATAATAAAGAATAGATGATTTTATAATGCTTAATGTATGAATTGACTAGATAAAGGCTGGGATAGATCCTTGTCAGCTGCTCCAACAGGTAGTAGTGACAGGTAGTAGTGACAGAGATAGTGACACAGACCTGATGACAGGTGTCCTTTTTTTTTGGGAGGAACTGTGATCACCAAAGGGCGATTCAGCAAGTACTACTACTGGGTAGACCTATACCTTGGTCACCAGTTGAAATGCATGTATATTACATTTTTTAGATGTTTTTAATTGTGTGTTATATGTTCTCTTTTTGGAATCAGATAAAGCTTATATTATTCACTTCATACTGTTTTGACAGAGCTTTTTTGGTGCATACTTTTTTTTCTTTTGTTGTTTACTTGAGTAACAGTTGAGAACCTGTGGCACCCTCATATAACTTTGTGACAAACACAAATTATTAACTACATTGAAAATGCCATGAAAAGTTACTTTGAGATGTGCACTATTGCATTAGCCATGCAACCATCTACGGTTCAAAAGAATTTGAGTGAGGACGTCATAACTCCAGGGACCATTGGGTGGAGGGATATGGTCTGGCATGATATTTTCATAGCCAAAAAGGTATGTTTGCATGCCCCACTAAAACCTACTGTGTGCCAAGCTTATATTGTCCCATTTCCTGAAGAAGCAACCCCCACATTTATATTGTCCCCTTTACTGCAGCATGCCCCCCTCCCATATCTCCTTTCCTATACACTGCAGTATAGTACAAATTCTACAGATTCAAAGAATCTGGATGGGAGTTCACTTCTCCCAGGTCTTTGGCTCTTTAACACCTAGAATCTCCCTTCTTTTTCCCCATGAAAGAGGAGAGTCTCCTCCTCAATATTAAATGTGTCTTATGTGTTTCTAGTTGTGAGGAAAACGGAGATATTAAAGGAAACCTACCTCTTGATTTGATGCATTATGAATAAAGATTGATTCTAATGAAGTGGAATTCGGTAAGAATTTTAGGGAAAATTCGATTCATCACGTTTTTTTTTCTCCTTTGATACCAAAATGGGCGTGAGCACAACGTGTTACATGGGGCAAAGAATTCTTGGAAGGAGAAAGGAACACCCTCGATCACATGTGCAGCCCTGTAAGCCAATCAGCGACCAGCAGGCTTTTGTGATGTCACACAACCCTATAAAAACAGGCAGTTCTTTTATGTTGCTGAAGTGAAAAGGAAGAAATCTGTGTAAAATCCACATATTTTCTGTAGTGATTTCTGTTCCTATTCCAGGGTGTCAGTTCTTTTTCTTTTCTATACCCCAAATTTCAAGTTCTTTTGGTAGATAAAGTAGATCTGTGTCAAATCAACATATTTGATTAACGAATATGTCACACAGAGATGTGGCAGGTGGAGCAGGAACAGGTCACAGCACAGTAAGGGGACGCCGCGGCAGGGGTGACTCTGTGAGGCCAGAACAGCGGTTGTCATCTAGCGGCAGTGTGTTGATAAACAACCCAAAGGCTGTCGATTGGTTGACTCGGTCATCCACTTCCTCCCAGATGACATCTGACAACCCCAGCCAAGAGCCCATGGGTTCGTCAGATACAACACTTAATTGTCATGGCCCAGGAGCAGTTCAGCGGCCCTCACCTGTCCTCAACTAGCCTCTGTCCTGTTCATTTCCCTCAGCCAGAGATCTACTAGGTGGTCTGGACTCAAAGCCACTATACAGCAAGGATGAACTCATTGAGGACAGTCATCCGCTGCTTTGCGCAGCAGGCAGGAAAGTAGAGATGTGGAGAGTAGCACGGGATGTTATTGCAATTGCAAGTAGTAGGGCTGTGCATACTGAGACCATTGAGGAGAATAGCATTCAAAGGGAAACACATATCAATGATGATGTAGCCAATCGCACTTGGGAGCCAGATGAGGTCAGGGATGCATCATCATCGTCAGGAGAATAGGATGTCAGCTTGCGCGTCAGGCAGCAAAGCAGGCCGCAAGTTGCTACTGTGGCCGTGAGACAGCAGGGTGGCAGCAGTGTGAGGACCGGAGACAAACAGCCGCAAGGTAAAACCCCACTTTTCAGGTCCAAGTAAGCAGTGGCAAAGGGGTTCAGTGAGGCAAACGGCATTAGTAGTCACTCAGTGCAGAGTGTTGGCAGTAAAATCACCACCTCGGCAGTGTGGCAGTTTTTTTGTTAAGACACCAGAGGAGCCAAGTGTATGTATATATAGAATTTGCTGGCAGAAAGTGAAGCATGGCCAGGGAGCTAACTCAGTCACAATGGCCCTGCGTCAACACATGCAGCGTCACCATCCAATGACCTGGGAGAAACGTGGTACAGATGTGGACTTCCATCCTGCCACCGCAGCAACACCTAGTGGCACACATTCCATTTCAGCCAGTCAAGGCTTCAGCATCTCTGCCCGAAGGAAGCTGTTTGTCTTTGACATCATATCCCGATCCAGATGCTCCTGCTCCTTGCGACTTGTGGCGGCAGCAGTCGTTGCACGAGGCGATTACAAAGAGACAACGGTATGCGTCCATCCATCCTAAGGTGCAGAAGCTGACCGAGCTTCTGTCCAAGTTGTTGGTACTGCAGTTCCTCCCTTTCAAAGTCGTGGACTCTGCACCCTTCAGAGAACTAATGGCTTGTGCGGAACCAAAGTGGAGAGTTCCAAGCCACAATTTTTTTTCCAAAAATGCAGAGTTGGGCCAGTCCTTGAGCTTGAGTTTCTTCCAAGGTGCACGGCAGCATTGATGTGTGGAGCTTTCTCCTCCATGTTGTCAAACTGCTGCTCATGCGCCAGTGTCCGTCTCCTCCTTCTCCACCACCAGCTCAGCCTACACAAGTCTAAGTACTGCTCCATCGTACCACGTGTGCAGCGCACAGCGGTGTCACGCAGTTCTACACCTGGTTTGCTTAGGCGAACACAGTCACACAGAGGGGGAACTGCTTTGCGTCATGCAAGAAGAAATCAATGTGTGGCTTTATCCGCGATCAATCGGAACCATGGTGACAGACAATGGGAAGAACATGGTGTCCGCGCTCACCGAGGAGGGATGGCCCATGCGCCCTGCACTTTAGCCACTCTTACAAAGCCAAGCACACCACCCTCGAGGTGCAGCGGCAGAAGGGCCGCCCCCAACATAGTCTGATATGTGATGTTTCCACGCTGTGTAGCTTTTAAGTCCGACACTAGCAGCTCATGCATGACACCTGCCGTTTGTTCAAGCCCTTTGCAGAAGCCACGTAATTTGTCAGTCGCCAAGACTGCAGGATGAATAACGTCATTCCACTGCTTCATGTCCTAGAACTCATGCTGCAAATCTGTCTGGTCAGGGCACTGGAGAAGCGGCGACTATATCTCATGGCCACATGAGTCCATTGGGGGCTGAACTGGAGGAGGAGGAGGACATTGGAGCACAAGCAGTCTGGTGAAATCAGAGGTTTTTCCACTCAGGTGACAAGAGAGGAGGAGCAGGAGCATCTGGAGGAGGTAGAAGACAAGGCAGATGACCCAGAAGTACCATGGCAGTATACAGTGGAGATGGAAGCCGGGGGTCCCTCAGAGTCAATTGCGCAGATGGCCCACAACATGTTGCTTTGCCTAACTAGTGACGGCCGAATAGACAACATCCAGCATAGAGATGACTTTTGGCTCTCCATCCTCTTGGACCCTCGCTACCGGTCAAAAATGGTTGCCTTTTTTCCAGCTGCCGAAAGGGAGGATGAACTGGTGTACTATAGAGAAATACTGAAAAGAAAGTTGGCCGCTGCCTTTGTGAGCCATTGTTTATCCTCTGTCAGGTCTGACTGGGGGATTCCTGCCAGTGATCGCTCATGTACTACTGCCACGGCTGATGTGGGGAGATGGGGGGGTAGGAGCAGTAGTCTGGAGTCCTTAATGAGCAACTTCCTAGTGAGGAGGGGAGCCCCCAGCAGCAGCAGCGGGACATGGAGCAGACTCTGCACCAGCAGGTGGTGTCCTACTTGGACAGCACTTTACCACCCCAGGTAGAGGATCCCCTGGTCTACCGGGCAGCCAAACTTGATGCGAGGCCACATCTTGCGGAGGTTGCAGTAGAGAAGCTGTCCTACCTGGCCAGTAGTGTGGCATCAGAGCGGGTGTTCATTGCGACAAGGGCCATTGTTATCCCAAGGAGAACCCGCTTGTCCACCCGTAATGTGGAGGCTTGGATCGGCCAGGATTTCAACACGCCAATGCCTTATGCATCAGATTAGATAAGCCATTACGTCTCCCTCAAACATTGAGAAATGAGTCTGGATTCTAACTACCTGCCTCAGCCACTATTCTGATGCTGCCACCTACTTGATGCCACAAATCTTCTGCTAGTTGCTCCATCTGCCTCCCACTATCTTTACCAGGGACTGGAATTGTCCGCCACCTCCACAATCTGTCATTGTGCCATTCTGTGGCCTACCATGTTGCCACCATGTGGCCTACCATTCTCCTGTGGTTTGGTGTACTACTGTCTGCTTGTGTTTTGCTGAACAATGAACCCTGTTTCTCTTATGTGTGGGACACTGCCTAAAGCATCGAGGCCCTCTTTTATTTTTCACTCCCCACATTAAAAATTCCGTAACTTTTTTATTTTTCCATGTAAAGAGCTGTGTGGGGGCCTGTTTTCTGCATTACAAATTGCAATTCATAGTGACAGTATTCAACTGCTTCCCGACATGTGATGTAATAGTACGTCACACGCTGCGTGCATGGAGAGGGCTCATGAGCTGAGCACTCTCCATAGATGCCAAGAATTAGGAATAGAAATATTAGATTTGGAGAGTTTTGAAGATCTTGAGTTGCTGGAAAGAATGGTGTCTTTAAGATTAACCAGTTCGCGACTGCCCGCTGTGTATTCTCGGCGGCGGTCGGGTCGCGCTGCATGGAGAGGACTCACGGGCTGAGCCCTCTCCATAGCCGGTAAGTCTTTGCTGCATATTGCAGCAAAGGCTTACCGGTAACACCCGCGATCGGGTGTTTTCACTGCGATGGCTGCCGGAAAAGCAGGGCGATCCGTCTCCATGGAGGCTATTTTGTTTTAACCCCTTCGTTACAATGTGCTGAAAGCACATTGTAATGAATGAGGAGGAAAATCCCCATATACTGCCATACTGTAGTATGGCAGTATATGATAGGATCGATCAGACAACCTAGGGTTAAAGTACCCTAGGGAGTCTGAAAAATAGTAAAAATAAAAAAAAGTTTAAAAAAATAAAATTATAATAAAAAAAACCTAAAATTTCAAATCACCCCCCTTTTCCTAGAACTGACATAAATATAAATAAACAGTAAAAATCATAAACACATTAGGTATCGACGCGTCCGAAAATGCCCGATCAAAACATGATAACGTTTTTTCAATGCGTTTAACCTCGTAACGGAAAATAGCGCCCTAAGTCGAAAATTGCACTTTTTGCCATTTTGAAAAATATAAAAAAATCTATAAAAAGTGATCAAAAGGTCGTACAGTCCTAAAAATGATATAATTGAAAATATTATCAAATTTCGCAAAAAAAAATGACACCACCCACAGCTCCGTACACCAAAGTATAAAAAAGTTATTAGCGCCAGAATTTGGCAAAATCAAAAGTCTAAGACACTGCAAAAACACTTTTTTATATATATAATCTATAGGGGAAGAAAGTGTCCCTTACTTTTAAAGGGAATGAATAAAAGTGAATCTTTAGTGGTTTCTCCGTTTTCTGTGAGTATGCCTATATAATTTTCTTGGAAACTAACATATTGTGCCTTGGTGGCGGGCTAAATGTCTTTTTGAGCCCTCTCCATAGCCAGCAAGTCTTTGCTCTGCAGCAAAGGCTTACCGGTAACAACCGGCTTACTGGTATTAACCCGCCGATCACCGCCGCCAAAACTGCTGGAGCTTCGAAAAAATGGCGACGCATGGGTGCTGTCTCATTTAAACCGTTTCATTACAATGGGCGATTAGCCCATTGGAATGAATAAGGAGAAAAAATCCCCGTATACTGCTTTACTGTAATATGGCAGTCTATGGTAGGCTCTATTAGACAACCTAGGGTCAAAGTACCCTAGGGAGTCTGAAAATTAAAAAAAAGGTAAAAAAAAATGTAAAAAAATTAAAATATTCAAATCCCCCCTTTCCTTAGAACTGATATAAATATAAAATGATTAACACATTAGGTATCGCGGCGTCCAAATCTATCAAAATATAATTACTTTTTTCACTGTGTTTAACCCCGTAACGGAAAATAGCGCCCAAAGTCGAGAATGGCACTTTTTTAAAAAGACATTAAAAATTTAATACAAATTGATCAAAAGGTCATACAGTCCTAAAAATGGTAACATTGAAAACGTGATCAAAAGTCGCAAAAAATTACACCACAGCTCCGAGCACCGAAGTATGAAAAAGTTATTAGCACCAGAATATGGCAAAATTATTATTTTTTGTGGTTTTAATTTTTGTAAATGTATGAAAACATTACAAAACCTATACAAATTTAGTATCATTGTAATCATAGCCACCCAAAGAATAAAATATACATGTCATTTGGGGCATACAATGAAATCAGTAAAATCCAAGCCCACAAGAAAATGGCACAAATGCGTTTTTTCACCAATTTTACTTCATTTGGAAATTTTTTCCTGCTTCCCAGTACACGGCATGGAATATTATATACCACCATTTTGAAGTGCAATTTTTTACGCAGAAAACAAGCCATAACACATCTCCGTACATGGAAAGCTAAAAAAGTTATATGTATCGTGTGCGCCATTTTCTTAAGGGCTTGGATTTTATGGCTTTCACTGTGCACCCCAAATGACATTTCTTCTTTATTCTTTGGCTCGGTATGAGCACAGGGAAAACAAATTTAAATAGGTTTTTTAATATTTTTAAACATTTGCAAAAATTAAAATCTCCTGTCCAAAAAAAATTATTTATTTTGCCAACTTCTGGCACTAATAACCTTTCATAATCCCACATTAGCCAAATGGATCTCGCTGATAAATACAGAACTTTCGATTTATAAACTCACTTACACGGCTATATGTACTCCGTATTGTTTCTTTTTGATCTGGGATATGTGGGTGACTGCCCAGACTGCTTTGGGAGGAGGAATAGTTCCGTCTCTGAAAGGTGTGAATGGTTGGGTGAATGTGTGCATTCCGCCTAGGGGAGGGGGTGCCGCTAACGGGCAACTATCTCTCTTCTGTTTCTTCACCTGCTAATACAAAAGTCTCATGTTGATATTTTCACGCCGGTAGCCTCATTTCCATGATTGTACCTTGTACTTCCCTGAGGCAGATGTTTGTCTTTGTGCACCATTGTATTCTTAATAAATGAAAATAAAGCCTCTAAAAAAATAATAAGCTTTTTATGGTGTAGGTAGCTGTGTGTTGTTATTTTTTGTGACTTTTATGATGTTTTCAGTGCTACCATGGGGAGGACTGTACGGCCTTTTAATCACTTTTTATAGCATTTTTTATATTTTGCAATGGCTAAATAGCAAAAAATATTCTTTTTTGACTTTAGGCGCCATTTTCCATTATGGGGTTAAACGCCGGGAATAACCGTTATTATATTTTGATATATCGGACATTTTAGAACAAAGCGATACCTAACATGTTTATGATTTTAACTGTTTATTTATGTTTATATCATTTTTAGGGAAAGGGGGGTGATTTGAATTTTTATTTACTTTTAAACGTTTTAAATTAATTTATTTTACTAAATTTCAGACCCCCTAGAGTACTTTAATCCTAAGTTTTCTGAATGATCATACCATATACTGCCATACTACAATACAACAATATATGGGGATTTCGCAAATCACACAAATTTTGCAATTTTGTGCAATTGTGCAAATTTTACACACATTTGCAAATCACACATTGTAATACATGGGCTAAAACTAGGCACCCGATGTATGACCCGAGATTGACATGGTAAGAGATTGACGCTTCCCGATGTCACAGGAAGCGACAAACTAAGCCAATAT